>NW_028258324.1:57039166-57212500 GCF_053883595.1 Heterocephalus glaber
GCTGTTACTGGCCCTCTTGGTTGCAACAGTAGGGGCAGAAGAGCAAAGGGAAGCAGAAAGTTCTTCCTTGACTGGTACTATTTTAAGACAGCTTTGCCCTCTAGTTTTGGCAGATGTTTAAAGCTGAGTCATTCTAAAAGATGGTTTCATGGATTCTTTAGAGCCCATCCTGCTAGACCCTTCCAACTGCAACACTCATGACATGGGGCCTGGATTCTGTTTTTATAACTCCTGTTCCACCCTTAGCTGCTGCTTAGAAATAAGAGCACATTCTCAGAATCTCTGTTGAAGACAATCCCAGGCAATCTTTCTGAAAAAAATTTTTGCCATGTGGAATTTTGCATTTTCTTATTGTTTAGGTCATTCAAGTCACAGTTTTAGGTTATCTCCAGCCAAAGTCACTCTCTCTAATAGTTAAATTCTATTTTTCTCTTCCTGATATCCAGAGTTGCTGATTGCTTGTGTGTTTAATTTCTCTTTAGGAAATTCTGGTATTCCTGGTTCAGAAGCTGAATTTTAGCATCTTCTGAATCTCAGAGAAAAGGTTTATAAATAAGAATATTGAGAAAACCTACTGAACTGATTATGATTGTGAACAAAAAAATTGCATTATTTTTGAAGAATATTGAGAGCCTTATCCCAAGACCAACCAAAGCCAGGGTTCCCAGACTATTAAACCTCCTTGAGTTTTTTCTGAAAGTGAAATATTTCATTTCACTATATTTTGAAAATTGGATGAAATCCCCACATGTTTTAGGCAGTATTGTAACACATGTGCCTTAAAAACTGACAAGAAACCAAAAGAACTAGAACGAAGAGCAATCATTTTGTAGCCAGTTGCATACTAAACTAAACAGCTAGCCAATTTGAATAAAAATGTAGCTGTTATTTTCTGATGTCTTTTTGTTTTCATAAGTAAATCATGAATATACTCTCACAAAAGATTTTAACAATTTCAAAGTGCTTTTCCTTTTACAAGTATTTGCATACATATATAAATTTGTGCATAAATCAATCACTGTAAACACATTGTTCTATGGCTTGCATTTTTAGTTAATAATTTGTTTTGAAACATTTCCAAGCAGTATACATTTCAACAACTGCATGATATTCAATAGTGGAGAGTATGTAATTTATTCAGCCGTATCTATTAATAGACATTTAGATTCCTTCTAATTTTTTGTTTTTATAAAAAATACTGCAATGAATAATAAACATTCCTTTAGTAATATTTATATAGTATTTTTTTTTCCAGTATAAGGGATGGAACTCAGGACCTTGCTCTTGCAGGCAGGTATGGTGCCGCTGAGCTACATTCCCGGCCCTATCCCATAGTATTTTTGAAAATAAATTGAAAGAATATGCACCAAGACAATAAAACATTCTCTTTACTACTATATATATATGTATAATATATATGCCTACTTAAATTTTTTGCTTAAATTATATATACAGATTGGTAATAGTAACAAACAAAACACTTCTACAAACAGAACACTGCTTCAGTAGATACTGCCTAAAAATGCCACTTAATAAATGACATGTATTTCAGAACTGCAACAAATTCACGAGATAACCAGTCTAATTGTGAATGCAAGCTGATTTCAGATAGTTTATTATTCCTTCCTTCTTTCTGGTCTCTTTCCTTCATTCCTTTTTTTACCTTCTCTCTCTTTCTCTACCTCTTCTCTCTTCCTTCTTTCCTCTCTACTTTCTACCCCCACCCTTCCATCTTTCCTTTCTTCCTTCTCACATTCACAGATATCAGGAACCATTTATTTGGTATGTTAGAATATACCTTGTTACTTCTGTTACCCATGAAAGCATGTCTGTAACAATCATGTGTATGGACAAACTCTACCAGGTGTTGCTAATTTTCACAACCTGTTAGAAGGCTAAAAGATCTGTTTTCACAAGTGCTTCTCTTTTTAGCAGTTACAGAATTACACTTGTCAAACCGTTTGGTTTTCATTACAAGAGAAGAAAGACTTGCACTATATTTTCATTGTCTGAAAGAAAACCCTGCCATGCTTTTCACGTTGTGTAGTCTATAAATAGGTTTTCTCATTCAGCAGAAAGGAAGCAGAAATATGATAAGTTTTACATAAGGTATTAAAATTTCCTGTTGTTCATGGGTCAACAAACTGAACGATGATACCAAATCTTCCTTACGTATTATAGTCTGCATTAGCAGTAGTTCTTAATTTGGCAACCCAAGAAGAATATTGTAATAGAATCAAGGTCTGAAGGCATCAGAGTGTATTTTTAGACTTCTGTGGGGTCATGATCTGCTCTTTTCAGGTGTGGATTTCACATATTAAAATTCAGTAGCTAGTTTTCCAAACTTCATAAAGCCCTTAGGGCAAATAGCATAATGAAAAACAGCTGTGATGTTCCAAAGGATTCCTTTGTTACTACAAACAATATATTTAAAATTTAATTCCAATATTGTTTTCAGTAGCATTTCAATGTGTTGATTGTTGTGTCCTGAATGCCACTGCTAGCTGTAAAAGGCTTCTGTGATTTGGTAGTGTAAGAGCCATAAAGGAAAGAACACTCAATCATTGCCAATTAGCACAAATGCGAGGTTAAATATCAGTCAAGTGTACCAATAGGTAATGTTACGGGTGTCTAAGAAACTTTTGCTAAACAAAATTGCCTATGGGGTAGAATTCAGTGTAACCATACTAAAAAAAGAAAACTTTGTAAACAGATTTCTTAGAAGACGTAAGCCTGGCTTAAGTCTCTCAGTTGAGTCTTTTTTAAAAATCTTATTAATTATATTGTCTCAGCACTTTCATACTAACATTCAGAGTAACTTCTTTGTATTTTGGAGATTGTTTTAAAATACAGTAAGGGGATGAGGATGTAGCTCAGCTGTAAAGCCAATCTCCAGAACAAATAAAATAGAAACAAGATGGAACTTATATTTGCAAATGCACCTTCAAAATTAGAATCTTTTAAATGCACTAGTAAATCCAGAAGAAAATGTTCACCGTAATTCTGATTTATTCTAAGTAATCTAGGTACCCGTTGTATTTTACACCCTTTGTCACTTATAAGTCATAAGTACTTTCTCAAATACTGATTGTATGATAAAGTAGTATTCGAGTATTCTTTAAATTTTTCAACTGTGTATTTCAAATGACTTTATTTTCAGATAAAAAATAAATGACTAGGGTGCCCGACGCTCCTGGCTGTGGGCGCCGGCCACTGGCGCGGGACCTGGTGGACTCCGCGCGCGATGCAGAGGGGCTGCACGTGGCGGTTGAGCGGTTTCCGTTGTGCAACACCACGCGCAGGCGGCTGACTTGCCAAGTGCGTCCAGAGCGGCCATTTCGTCTACTTCGAAGGTGCGACCAGGAGAGGGTTATTGACGAGAAGGAAAGGTTAAACCGACTTAAGAGCAAGCAAGAAGAATTTCAAAAAGAAGTGTTAAAAGCTGTGGAAGGAAAATGGATGACAGATCAATTGAGATGGAAAATAATGTCCCACGAGATGAGGATTGAACAACTGAAACAAACTATGTGAAGGAAAAGAAGAGACGAAGAAAAATTCAGGTCTTCTCAAAACCAAAGAAAAGAACCAGAAGCTTTATCGTTGAGCACAACGGCATCAAGAGAAAAAGAAGATTCAGTGGCACAATTGAAAACCTGGTGACCTGGTAGAAAAAAAAAACCCCGACTTAAGAAGTCATTATGAGCTTAACGATTTGTGTGGACTGACACCTATCCCACATTACTTAGATACTCATGCTTTCTCCCCAATGAGTTTTTCATATATTTGACAATCATGTGTGCTCAGAGTTTTCACATTGCTTACGTATGTATGGTCAAAACCCAGTAAGAGGTCTTTCATGTCTTTGACAATCACCATGTGTGATGAAAGCTTTCCCACATCACTTATATTTGAAGTACAGTTAGTGTCTATGTACTTATTTTTTTGTCTGTAAAATTGGGAGGTATAGACCACTAAAAAATTTAATTTTTTAAATGGCTTTTTGTTAATTGTTGGGATTTTGCCACTACATTTATATCGAATTTTTAGTGCACTTACTCCATAAGCTGTGCAACAAAAGATGTTTTTGAATTTGATGCTATATTTTATATTAAGATAAATATTTTCCGACAATTATAAATGTGTTATTGAAAAAAAAAGTCATTATGAGCATCTTGCAGACCTTCAGCGAGGCCACATTCTAGAGCTCACCTCTGTCATCTTTCCAATCGAGAAAGTAAAGACCGGTGTGAGAGACCCTGCAGGTGGGTCTTCAGAGAGTGACAGCATCATCACTTCCAGCACTGTGAGCAAGCTTGCCAAAGCCCAGAGGATGACGTGCCCCTCCAGATGGTGAGCCAGTGATGACCACAGTGGGGACACCAACATCAGCATCACGGGGCCCTGGATAAGCCTGCTGAACACTGGGGACCACTCCACCAACTACAACTGGGTAGAAGAGAAGAAAACAGTGCAGGGGCCTGACATGGAGCATACTAACCCTGCCGACACCATCAGTGCTGCGCTGTGCTCTGCCACTCAGCTGGTCAACATTTTGTCTCACATACTCGATGTCAATCTCCCTCGAAAGCTATGCAACAGTGAATTTTGTTGTGAGAATCTCAGCAAACAGAAGTTTACTGCAGGAGTGAAGAAACTGAATGCAAATATCCTTTACCTTTGTTTTTCTCAGCATGTAAATTTAGATCAGTCACAACTACTGCACACCGTCAGGAATCTCATGTACCTGGTCCGCTCAAGCTCAGAGCACCTGGGCAGGGCAGGACCCTTTGAAGTGCGAGCAGACCTTGAGGAGTCCACGGAATTAGTAGATCGTGGAGTCACTGGAGAATCGATGAGAGTGGAGATGAGCACATCAGCAATGAGGAAACTGATTTGGGCACAGACCGGGAGAACCTGCCAAACAAACCCTCGGTTTTGTGACATCCCTTCCCAGCCTGTGGAAATCTCCCAGAGCCAGCACTCCCAGGTGTCCCCACCTATCTCAAGCAGCAGTGCAGGGGGAATGATCTCCTCTACTGCAGCCTCAGTGGCCTCCTGGTTCAAAGCTTACACTGGACATCATTAATGGACATGGACTGAACACATGTCAAGTCTGCATCAAGAAAGCTCTTCCTAGTAAAACTTGTTTGATTAGTTAAGATAGTGCATGGAGACAAAAAGGGTTGTTTGGTTTTTGGTTTTTGGGGTTTTGTTTTTTTTTTTTGGTGCCGGGGATTGAATTTGGGTCCTTGCCCTTGTGCAGCAGGCGGCAAAACCACTGAGCTAAATCCCCGGCCCAAGGGTTATTTTTTTTCAGCAGGGAGACAATCAGTTTTGCTTGCCAGGTGACCTATGATTTTGACTCACGTGCTCATGGTAATAGAACAGAGGGTGCAGAAAGCCATCTGCCCACACCAGCACTGGTGGGAGAAGGGCCTGCGTGTGACCACTTCCATGAAGGAAGACATGCTCTGGACTCTCCTGGGTCCCAGGCCCCTCAGACCCAGGTCAGTGTCATCTTTGTGACTCTGACACTAAGTTCTAGAGGTTGGATGAATCACAGGAAGTGATTCTTTACTTTTTTTTTTTTTTGGTACCAGGGATTGAACTCGGGTCCTTGCGTTTGCACAGCAGGCGACGAAACCACTAAGCTAAATCCCTGGCCCACAGGAAGTGATTCTTAACGACTTGGAAAACAGTAACTGTTTTTCTGCCCTCTTTTTTTTTTTTTTTTTTTTTTTTTGGTAGACAAACAGCAAGCAATGTGAAAATTTTCATTTATTTTGTTTTTAGAGTAACAAATTTATGTTTGGGAGGGGATAGTTTTCTGAAGGCAAGGAATAATTTCTTTATTTATCATTTTATTTGTGCTGCTCTGTTGTAACTCATCACGTTGCTGTGTTCCTCCCCAACTCCTCCCGCCCAGAAGCTAAGGTCTGTTTATCTGCAGGACACACACCCATGAGCAGAAGTCCTGGCTGCAATAATGTCCAAGAGATGTTTACTTTCTTGTATTCTGTGGGGGAACTAAGCTCCTTCTTAGCTGGTTTATTGAATTCCTACCATCCACACTTTGTCCACTTTGAATGGAATTTATTTTTTATAAGTGAAAATAAGTCATAAAAGACAGGCATAGTAGTGCACATCTGTAATCCTACCACTCGGGAGGTTGAGGCAGGAGGATCGCCACAAGTTCAAGGCCAGCCTGTGGTACATAGTGAGTTCAAGAACAGCCTGAACTACATAGCAAGACCCTGCTCCAAAAAAAACACAGAAGTCATAAAGGTCCTTCTTTTGTGTAAGCTAAATGCCTTCCTGGGCACGGGTTCAAAGCTCCTTAGCTAGGTGACCTCTGGTCATTTTTGCAGTGTCCCATTTCTTGAGGAATTCAGTAGGTGGCGGTGTTTCCAGGACAAGTGGTCCTATTTGTGTGCTTCCTTGGGCTCCCTGTTCCTCTGAAGGCTGTGCCTTGGTCAGGAGGCACAGCAGATCCTTCAGGCTGGTACTGCTCTGTCCTGGGGAAAGCTCACAAAGAACTTCACTCACCAGGAGAACAGTTTCAGCTACTAACATCTTGCCATTTTCTAAATGACAATCTTAAAACTTTAATAAGAGGTGTTGTGTACAAATATGTAGTTTTTTCTACTATATAGATTCAGTGCAATGCCAATTGAAATTCCAATAATATACTTCACAGAACTAGAGAAAACAATCCAAAAATTCATTTGGAACCAGAAGAGACCTAGAATAGCTAAAGCAATTCTAAGCAACAGAGACATGGCTAGGGGTATCACACTCCCCAACTTGAAACTGTGCTACAAAGCTAGTGTTAAAATCAGCATGGTACTGGCAAAGGAACAGACCTGAGGATCAGTGGAATAGATTAGAAGATGCAGAAACAACTCCAGACATGCTCAGCCACCTCATCTTTGACAAAGGAGACAACCACCATCATTGGAGGAAAGATAGCCTATTTAATAAATGGTGTTGGAAAAACTGGATTTCAACCTGCCAAAGATTGAAACTAGACCCATACCTATCACCATGCACTAAACTAAGATCGAAGTGGATTAAAGATATAAATGTTAAGACAGAAACACTAAACTTGCTGGAAGATAAGTTAGGTAGAACTCTTGAAGACATTGGCATAGGAAAAGACTTCATGAACAAAACCTCAGCAGCACAGGAACTAGCAGAGAGAATCAACAACTGGGATCTCATCTTATTAAAAAGCTTCTGCCCTGCAAAAGAAACCACCAACAGAGCTAACAAACAACCTACAATATGGGAAAAGTTTTTAGCAGCTGTACCTCAGACAAAGGACTACTATTTAGAATATATAAAGAATTTAAAAAATCAGACCCCCCAAATTCAACGACCCAGTTCAAAAATGGGCATCTGAAATGAACAGACATTTCTCAGACAAGGAAGTCAAAGCAGCAAACAAATACATGAAAAAATGTTCAACATCACTGGTCATTTGAGAGATGCAGATGAAAACAACCCTGAGATTCCACCTCACCCCAGAAAGAATGGCTGCTATCAAGAAATCAACAAATAACAAATGCTGGCGGGGTTGTGGAGAGAAAGGAACCCTTCTCCATTGTTTGTGGGAGAGCAGACTGGTGCAACCACTGTGGAAGTCAGTATGGAGATACCTCAAAGAACTAGGACTGGAAGTCCCATTTGACCCAGCTATTCCCCTGCTGGGTATCTTCCCAAAAGAATTAAAAGACTCACACCACAGTGATATATGTGCACCCATGTTCATAGCGACACAGTTTGTAATAGCTAAAGCTTGGAAACAGCCCAAATGCCCATCAACTGGAAATTGGATAAAGAAAATGTGGGTTTTTAATAAAATGGAGTACTACTCAGCCATAAAGAATGAAAAACTAGTCATTTATAGCTAAATGGATGCATATCAAGGCCATACTCTTAAGTGAAATAAATAGGACACACACGTGTAAATATCGAATAGTTTCACTAGTGTGAGAAACTGATAGTGTAAACAAGGGTTAAAATGATTAAAATGAATAATTGATAATTTGAAATAGGAAAAAAGGTCCAAAGATGAAGGAGTGAAGGGAGGGGAAGGGGAAAGGAAAAGAGGGAAAGGAAAAACTATGAGAAAAGAAAAAAAAAGGAAATCTATGTAAATAGGGAAGGGTGAAGGGTGCACAGGTAATGGGGAAAAAAAGAACCAAGATATATCATGTACAGGTACAAACACCCAATGATAAATGTAAACAAATTGTATACCTAAAATGTACCAATAAAAGAACTAAACAAAAAACAAAAAAACAAATATATAGTTTTTTATTTTTAATAACTACAAAACTCCTATGTAACAATTACACAAAGAAATCCTATGAAAAATTCCTAACAGGCATTAGCATATCTTAGTGTGATTAGCATGTTAGTACTTCAGATAAATCAGAAGTTTGCCATGCTCTAGCTTCTTTCTCATTGTAATCATTACAGTTCACACTTTGCCTCCAAATCTGAGGTGCTATATAATAGCTTTTGCTATTGGTATATTTGATGATTGGTTGCATTTTCGGTAGAGTTGGGAGGAAGGAGTTTATTCCTATCCAGGCGTTCAGATTCCCTGGCTCTGAATTTTCCACTAAGGGAGAACACAGGCTTTCCCTACTGTGGGTGCTTTACAGCCACTTTCTCTGAAGCCCTGTTTGGTGATGGCTGGGCTTGCATTTTACCATCCAGCTCTGGAATACATAAAGTAGAAATGGTGGAATGAACAAACACCAAATGAACTTAGAAACCAGGAGTGAGGAATGAAGCTAAAGAATAGAGATCACCAACTCATGTCTAGAGTAATTCAACAAAACAAGGATTTGGGAGATTTAGAAACTGATAGGGTATATTTTGTTGTTAATATCAACTAGAGGCATTTTACATTGGGTTAAGTGATGAAACCCTTTAATGGAGTTGAACACCAACATACTGGCTTACACTGTTGAAATATTTTTGGTTTCATTATTTTGCACTGGATCTATTCTGTGAATACTTTCAAGTAATACATTTCAACCACTGTTTTTTCTACTCTTTTTCCTGCTCATGAAAATCTTTCATGTAGGTGCCAGAACAATGTGTAAACAGTAAGCTTTTTTTAAAATTAAAAGCCATAGAACTTGTCATGTTTTCCATTGTAAAATGATTTATTGAAAGAAGATAATATGAATAAAAACCCACGGCCACCAAATAAGCTGATTTAGTCTTATGAAAGACATTTTTGTAATGGAATACAACTAACAAAAGTTTTGCACATTGGTAAATTAAGGGTGAAAAACAGTATGTCACATCAGGTATGGGGGCAGGATTCACACAAGGTCTCAGGTATCATTTGGAAAGTGTATTCAGTGTCATGCTGATAAAGAGAACTGCAGCATTCCTCAGGTTGCAGGAATTTGTCTTTGCTCTGCAACTTCCAATCCAGTTTTGAGTCATACAAATGTTTTCTAACTTTTATTGTGTTATTGCAATAAATCTTTTAACAGTAAAAAAATAAAAATGGCTGTCATCAGCTGTTAATGTGGTAACATTGACAATTTATTTGACTCCTGTTCTGTGACATAGAATGGAATCCTGAGAGAGAGAGGTCCCTTTTTTAAAATAAGTTGCCTAATGTAGGCTTGAACTTGCAGTTGTCCTCCCTCAGCCCTCTAGCGTGCCAAGATTACAAGCATGTGGCACCACACCTAGCTATTTCTCATTTTCTATAATCAACTTTGGTCAAATAATTACCACAAAATTCTTGAATTTTTCCGTTGAATAGACAAGAAATTCAAGGCATGGAAATGTTAAATAACTTGCCCAAGCTCACACAGCATTTTAGTAAGAAGGCAGAATTCATTTTCTGGAAATTTCAGGATATTACTCAACCTGCCAAACAATCTTAGAATACTAATGCAGTTCCTGAAGTTAGAAATGAATGGTAGTTGGTATAGTATAGTACAGATGCTTTTTCTGTTTCCCTAGAAGGGAAAAATATTTAAACAGAATAGAAATACAAATGGCAAATTAACATATAAAATATGTTCTCTTTCTCTATGAACTATAGAAAAGTGATTTTAAAAATTCTACATAGATATATAGCACTTAATTGTGTAATTGGTTTGGGGGAATCAGAATTGTGAACTATTTTGATTTTTAAATTTAAACATTTTTGTTTTGTTTATATTTATTTCAACTAAAAAGAATAATTCAACTAAATACTAGCCTGGTGTGGTGCCACATGTCTGTAATCTCCACACTAAAAGAAGCCAAGACAGGAGGATTGACAGTTCAAGTCCCACCTGAGCAACTTAGGGAGACTGTCTCAAAATAAAAACTAAAAAAAGTTTGGGAATGTTGCTCAGTGGTAGAGCACCCCTGAGTTCAATTCCCAGTACTGAAAAGTACAACAGTCAACAAATATTTATAGAATTTCTACAGTATGCCAGCACTATATCTGGAATAAATTAGTAAACAAAACAAAAACCCTTGTTGCCATGAAGCTGACCTTCAGCTTTTCTTACTACAGATTTCAAAAATGCCTCAAGTTTCTTTAATTCAAGTTTAATTCAAACAACTGACACAGGAAAAATTATCAGAGGGAACTGTTTTCTCAAGCTATTTAAGTAACAATGAGCTGTTTTTTGTTTTTGTTTTCAATGACTGAGAGAAAAGAAGACTCAAGTGAAGATGGAAAAGTAGACAAAACAAACAGAAACAGAATTTAATGATAGATAATACAACACATAAACTACTTTCACCTCCAGAATTATTCACATTTCATGGTATCAGAAAATTATCTAAACAAAAAAATACAGATTAGGGTTTGCATTGGTAACAGAGTGTGGTTTCTGTAGCACATTTTTAAAGCTAAATGCAATTTTCATCTGATCCTGTGCTTTTATAATTTATTTTACATTTTTTATTAGTATGTGTTTGCAGTACATAATAATTACGTTCACTGTGGGGAGTTGATGCATGTATATAACACATCTTAATTGTTTTTACTTCCCTTCCTCTGTACACATTTGAGAGCTTTTTTTTTTTTTTTTCCAGTACCAGGGATCAAACTCTGGACCTTGTACTTTTGAGGCAGGCGCGGCACTGCTGAGCTAAATTCCCCGCCTAGTGCTTTTATCTTTTTGTTACTTGGGTAGCAGATGGCACAAGAGGAAACCTATGAAAAAAGTGAAAGTACAACAAAATTCAAACAGAATTGAGCCTCTGAATCTTAAACCAACAGCTTCAGCTAATTTTCCGAACAAGGTATTGTAAATATGCCAGAGCAAGGGCATTAACTGCATTGTAACCAAATAAACCAAGTGGCCCAATGATTGACTCAAAATCCCTATTTTATTAAAAATTGATTCCTGGAGGCCAGGGATTTAGCTCAGTGGTTCCGTCGCTTGCCTTGCAAGCGCAAGGATCTGAGTTCGAACCCCGGTACCAAAAAAAAAAAAAAAATTGATTCCCTTCTTACAAGACTTAATCATACCTATGATTTAATATTTTTCCACTACCAAAAAGACAGCTTAAATTGTTTATCCTTAGAAGACACTTATTTTTATTTATGAGCAAATACATATTTTTGAAATGTCTTTCAGATGTGTATATGAATACCATACTATTCACGGTGAAATTTCAATCAAGTTTAATTGTTGCTAAATTTATCTTGAAATTTTTCTCTGCTACATGATGCATTTTAGATTTGATTTGATTTTGAATGCTACAACAAAGTTTTCAAAATGCTTCATATATCCTACGCATTAGCAGTCATACTAAAGGAAAGACCAATATTCCAGTACTCACCCATAATAGAGCCATTGCATATCTGCAGGTAAAGTCTGTATCACATATTCATTCCACTGTCACTCTGCTAATCTTGGATTCTGAAATACATAAAAATGTATATATCCATGTATGTCTTTGTATATTATATATAGATGCTCCTTGGCTCATGATGAGGTTATGTCTTGATGTACCATTGTAAGTTGAAAATATTGTACATTCTGATGGGGTCATAGTTCAGTGGTAGAGCACTTGCCTAGCACTGGAAGTCTAGGATCTGATTCCCAGAATCACCAAAAAAAAAAAAAAAAAAAAAGGAAATCAAACATGCGTGTAATATACCTAAACTACTGAATGTCGTAGTTTAGCAACATGGTGCAATATAGAGTATCAGCCATTTGTTTTCCTGATCTCTCATCTGACCGGAAACTGCTCATCATCACTGGTGAGCTTGGGAAAGAATATCATACCACATATTGGCAGCTAAGAAAAGATTAAAATTCAAAATTTGAAGTACAGTTTTTACTGCATAGGTCTTTTTGCACTATTGTAAAGTTGAAAAACTGTAAATCAAACCATTGCAAGTTGGGGCTGCTCTATATGTTTTTTCTCTGAATTTATTTAACTAGTGAATGAAGAAAAGAGTCAAAACAACGTAAGTGGAGAAAAATTTAATAATGAGGAGAAAGCAATGAATACTTTAGATGTTTTTAATATTAATTTTTCAAGTGTCAATACTTAGCAATTAACCATTCCACATTTTTTAAATCACATTTTCCCACAAGTGAGGTGAAGTATATATTATAAATTGAATCAAGCTATTCTAGACTCTTTTTTTTTTCTGGTACTGGGGATCAAACTCAGTACCTTGTGCTTGCAAGGCAGGTGGGGCGCCACTGAGCTAAATCCCTGGCCCTTTTCTAGGCTCTTTTACACACAGCTCTTCTAAATGCTACTTGGTAAAATCAAATAGTCATCCAAGAACTGGTGATTAGGTTTTTTGGAATTCTTTGTGACACTTAATGTTTAGTTCTATTTTGTTTTCACTTTCTCAAACCATAAGTTCTATTTTATAGAACATAAACTAAGTTGATATTGAAAATCTTGGAATCATGCCTAAAGGTCTGAATTTATGATATATGAATTAATTGGAACAGATTGGAGTGGTTCATTTTTGTAGTATTAAGAGGTTTTAGCCAGGCCTGGTGGCACACGCCTGTAATCCCAGCACTCAGGAGGCTGAGGCAAGAGGATCACCATGAGTTCAAGGCCAGCCTGAACTACATAGCAAGACCCTGTCTGAAAACACCAAAATAAAACAAGAGGTTTTGATACTTTTTCATATTCTAAATTAATTCAATATCAATAAAAATATACAAACAGAAATTACCTATTACTTTAGAAGTATGGATAAAAGATAAGGTATAGGGAAAAGAAAAATAAATAACAATTATTAAAGACTTAAATTTGCCAGGAATTAATATATTTTTCATTAATCCTGCCTCAGCCTCCCAGAGCGCTGGGATTACAGGTATGTGTCACCACACCCAGCTCAGAAACTCAGCCCTGCGAAAGGAAAGAAGGGAATGGAATTAATATGAGAAAAGGAAAAAATGGAAACAAAGTCTTTGTAAATAGGGAGGGATGGAGGGGTTAAAGGGAGGGCAAGGGAATGGGGAAAAAATAAGAACCAAGAGAGATTATGTAAAGGTATAGATTTCCAATGATGAATATCATTATATTGTATACCTAAAATGTATCAATAAACTTAATTTTTAAAAAAACTCAGCCTTGTTGGTGAGTAGTGATGCACACCTCTAATTCCAGCTCCTCAGGAGGCTGAGGCAGGAGGATCGCAAGTTTAAGGCCAGTCTGGGCAACTTAATGATACCCTGTCTCAGAACAAAAAATAAAAAGTGCTGAGCATGTAGCTCAGTGGTACATGCTCCTGGGTTCTATCTCCAGTGCTGAAACAAAAACAAAACACAAACCATACTCTGCTACCCATTTGAATGATCTTATTTTCCTTTTGTCTCCTGGTTTATTATTACTTTTTCTATCTTCATCCTTCTTCCTCTTCTTCTTTCCCTTCTTTCTTTCCTCTCCCAATACATAAAACACAAGAAAACAACAAATATTTCTTCAGTATATTTGAAAAATACATCATGGATATACTATATCATTTTTCACATTCTGTAGAATAAGAATAAAAATCATCAGAGACCCAGGGGTCTTATCATGATTGCCAGGAAATAGATGACATATTCAAAGGCAATAATTTAAGGAGACACTTTCAAAAGCACTGTTTTTTAAATTTTTATTTTATTTTATTTTATTTTATTTTAGTACCGGGGATCGAACTCAGGACCTTGGGCTTGCAAGGTAGGAGCGGCTCCATTGAGCTAAATCCCCAGCCCGGCAATATTTTAAATGTGAGATCAGAAGTCAAAGAAACTACACGAGACAGGCTACATTGCCACTGTTAGGCCTGAAGAGGTGGGAAGTTGTGGCTTTCAGAACCTGTAGACACAAAAGTACGTGGAGAAGGCCTCCGGACGGGTTCTCTGATCTTCAGTTAAGGGATGCAAACACTGGCAAGGTGGTGCAGCCATTTTCCACGGCTGCCTGCCCTCCCATGATCTCTGCTTGGGGCTCTCCATTGGCTGTACCCACCAAAGCCAGAAGGCAAAAAGAACGGAAGATGAAGTCCACACAGGTCAGCTCTCCAAGGCCACACACCAGGCTGCAGGAAGAGTGGAGGGAAACTCTGGAGGGGTAAACAGAAGCCCCACACTTCGGTGAAGGGAGACTGCTCCCCTATTTCAACCGGAAGTATTTGTTTCTTCAAAGTATTCATTTTAACTAATGTCAGAAATACATCTCACCAGAACTCGATTTCTTATAAATTACAATAACCTTAAATACCTTACCTCTATCCGCTTCCTTTATAGTTTCTTTTATGTTAATTATTGTTGTTCCTAAATTTTATAATACACACATCTTATCCATGCTATGCCCAAATCATAGAAAAAGGCAGAGCTGGGGCCTCCTGGTCAAACGAGTAGGTCCAGGCTAGAAAACACGAGGGTGAGGGCTGTTGGGGGCCCCAGACCATACTACTAGCCTATGCTGAAGAGGAAGCGCTGAGGCTAGACTCTGCTCCTCACTACCCCAATCCTATTGGGCAGATTATTTCTCCACCTATCACCTATTTGCAAGATGGGGAGTAACGACACCATCTACCTCAAATGGCAGATGAATTAACAAAGTGATTAGAACAGTGGCTGACACAGCCCACAAACATTACAGATGTTAGCTTTTATTATAATCTCAAAAATAAAGAGCTTTGATGTGACACAACACATTGACTGATTATAAGGAGACACTGAGTCAGGCATAAGTTCCTGTTAGAAAAGCAACTCAAAGTGACCTCAAGACCACTTACAGAAATGTCATGGCAGAAATCCCATTTACAAGCAGATACCACAGTCTCAGAAACTAAGTTGGCAATCTGAGGGTCTCACGTCAAATCTTCTTGATTATTGGGTTGATTATGAAATTTTCTTCATTCCACAATACTTTTTCCAAGTATTTTCATGTCGTTCCAACTCCATAAGCTCAGGTCAAATTGCTTTCTCCCCAGCCGGCTTCTCTTTACAGATCCCACATTTCCAATGCCCCGCACCAGCCACTTTCCCTCTTCGTCTCCAGTGGGCACTTTATTTTCCCTCTTCCTAGGGACGATGCTTTCTCCACCATTCTTGTTCCCACAGTTCTCTGGTTAACTTTGCTTAGTTCTTTGGTTAACTCTGCCTAGATACTTGTAGCTTACCACTCAGTTTCTTCCTCCCACAAAATGATTGCTTGTGAATATTCATTTTACGTATTATCTAGAACTTTGATGGACCCCAAAAATAAAAGCGTAGTAGACATGTTATCATAGATCAGTGAAAGAATGTCACAATGGATCTTTGACTTACAAGGATGGGCTGGTTGTAACACAAGTTGTTTGTAAGTCAATACAGCTGAGATCTGGATGTTTACCTGGGTATACACTACAGATAACAAGAGACAGATGAATCTTCCATTAACCTAATTAATCTAAGTTGTTTGTAGGTCAGGCCAGTTGTAATTTGAGGGCCCATTGTAAGTAATCTAATAAGATCAGTACTTTCCAAACAACAGGTTATGACCTATTATGGGTCATAAACTTTAGTTGGCAGAATTTTTTTTTATTTTTTATTTTTTAGAATTTTTAGAATTTGGAAAAACACAATGAAAGAAGACAGGATCAAAACACTAGAATTCAATCAAAATAAGAGAATGCATTGTTTCATGAAATATTAGGTGTTTGTGTGTGTGTGTGTGTGTGTGTGTGTTTGTGTGTGTGTGTGTGTTTTCTAGTAGCAGAGATCTAATTCAGGACCTTGTGCACAGTGCCACTGAGCTAAATCCCCGGCCCTATGAAATACTAGTTTTAAATATTTATGTGTACATATATGCTTGGTCACCATGTGAAATGTGTTTCATATTCTGGGTTAAAATTTTTTAAAGTTTGTGAGCCAGCCATGGTGGTGCATGCAGGCTATAATCCTGGCACTAGGGAGGCAGAGGCAGGAGGACCATGATGAGGCCAGCCTCAGCTACAAAAGAGAGTTCAAGGACAGTCTGAGTTACCTAGCAAGACCTTGTCTTAAAACACCAAAAAAAAAAAAGAAAGAAAGAAAGAAAGAAAGAAAGAAAGAAAAAGAAAAGAAGAAAAAAGAAAAAAAAAACACCCAAAGATAAATCAAAAGGTATATTTAAAAGTTTGAAAGCCATTCACATATACTTATTCATTCCTTTGAAAATGCTCTTAACCCATAAGGACAAGGCCATTATTATATTTTCAAGTAGATTACAAACTGCTAAAGGGATGAGATTCTCATTTATTTTTTGCATAGCAGCCCCACACATGTGAACAAATATTATTGAAAGCTTTAACATATAAAATACACTAAATATCCAATAAATATTGTCCATCCAGACATCTCTGCAAGTAGAGAAAAAAGAAGGCAGTGCTAGCTAGCTGAAAATGAGTCTATAATGAAATATTTTATTATAATTGACCTATCATTTATTCTTTTATTTAGACCCATTACTTTTGTTCAATCCCATTAAGTTAAAAAAATTGACCGTTTACTATATGTCATATCAGACATTTTGCTAGATGTGTAGATAGATATGTGATTAATATATGGTTCTTGCTCCCAAAGAGTTTATGATTTACAGAGAACATGTATTTTGATCCAAAAGAATTGAATTGTAAGTACTAAACCGTGTTTTGCCTCACAACAATCGACTGAAGGAGTATCATTATTTCTATTTTACAGGCAGATGTTACAGTACTACTGAAATTTAACCCTTTTGAATTCAAAGCTCAGGACCTTCCTACTACATCTGCACTATTTGGCATAAGGTTTGTATGTGGCTTTCTTTGCCAAATCTCAGAATATGAAAAGGCTTAGCACTGAGACATTCATACTTATCAACCATTTTTTTTTTTTTTGAGACAAGGTCTGGCTTTGTAGTTTAGGCAGCCCCAGGCTGGCCTCAAACTCATGGCTATCCACCTGCCCCAGCCTCCTTAGTGCTGGGAATACAGGCATGCACTACCATGCCCAGCTCACACCTATCAACTAATTAGTATCAATTTTGGGTCATCTATGATATATCCATGTTGCAAGAGGCTAAGACATAAGCATTTAAAAGCCCCTTAAATTTAAAGAGAGGCAACTGGGTATCTTGGAGGATGCCTGTAATCCCAGCACTCAGGAGGGTGAGGCAGCAGTGCCATGAGTTCAAGACTAGCCTGGGCATATAGTGAGTTCAAGGCCAGTCTGAAGTACAACAAGACCTTGTCACACACACACACACACACACACACACACACACACACACTCAAAAAAAAAAGGAGAGCCATAAAGTTGGACAAAATCAATTGCCAGAGGAAGGTACTTTATGAAAACCACAAGAGAAGTCAACTCAAATAGGCTCTATTTACAAAGAGCATTTTAAGGTCAGGCTCCCATACAGTAATACAAACCTGCAACATGCTAAGAAATGCTACCCATATGCTTTTCCCCTTCACCCCAATTGAATCTAAAACGAGCAAATTTGGGTGAAAAATGCCTGAGAATATCAGTGTCAAGTAATTATTGTTTATTGCAAAACTAAGAGTTTCCTCTGCAGCAAACTCACAAGGTAGTTTAAAATGTAGATGAGATAAATGATGAGCTGACCCTTAGACAAGCAAAGTGACAGAGCAGCCTCTTTCTTACCCAGCAGGGCTCAATTATTACATGATGGGAAACAATTTAATATGGCAGATATTCCTTAGGGAATATTTACGGGATACTGGGAGCAGAAAGTGAATAAGGAAGTTGGGAGGGGGGATAGATTTAAACAGCCTTCGAGAGTTTACAAAAGGTATTGCTACATTTTGATTTCTTACAATAATGTTGTGTAGGGTTGAGGATTTAGCTCAGTGGTGCCACCGCCTGCCTCTCAAGCACAAGGTCCTGAGTTTGATCCCCAGTACCAAAAATAATAATAGTAATAATGCTGTGTGGTGAGAAGCTCTGGTATCGATGTCAGATAATTTATCAAGACTGTGAAGCTCCAACTTTTTTTTTTCCAGTACTGGAGATTTAAACCAGTGTCTTTGCACTGAGCTATATCCTAGCCATTTTATTTTATTATTTTATTTTATTTTGAGACAGGGTCTCACTGAATTGCCTAAGCTGTGCTCACACTTATGATCCTCTTGCCTCAGCTTCTCAGAGTGCTGGGACAGTTGCCAGTCAGCCTAGGTAGGGTTCTTTTACTGATTCAGATAGAAATTATGAATCAGCAAAGTGCAGCTCTGGTAGAAGTTCTGAGGTCACCAGATGACGCCAAACAGTGCTAGTTGCCAACAGTTGACATGACCAGCTACTGGTCACTGCCATTGCTGGCTGCCACTGCCCAGGGCTGGCTCATGCCAGACACACTGTGGGTGCTGATCTGTATCCAATGCTGGTCTCTGGAGCCTTTCAGTGCTAACAGCCCATAGTGTTTATTGCTCTTTGTTTTGAGCTGACTGCTCAGTCCACATTACTCATGATTAAGAATCTTGAATAAACTTACAGAACTTTTGCAGCCCACATTACCCAAAAACTAAATCACATGCAGGTTTACAGGTCCACTAAAGCAAGTTTTTATTTTAACAGACCCTGTGCTACAGCACAGTGGTATCACTACACTGGAAAGTGCTCTCCTAGGCTAATTGGAAAAGTGTGTGGGGAGTGCTGCTTATATAGCAGCTGCAGGCCTGTGATTGGCCCAAGCACAGGCCTGTGATGTGCAGGGCTCCTGGACAGCCTCAGTTATCATGAAGTGATCCAGTGAGGGGCAGGGCTGAAACTGGGGAATCTTACGAAAGGTTAGCTGTGGGGCTTGGGAATGTTAACCATTTCTTCTTGCTCTTAGCCACACCAGGGTGCTTCCATCCCTTCTTCAAAAAAGCAACAGCAGCATCTGCAGTGGTGTGAGCAGGGAAGGGGTGCAGTGCTTGTAGTCAAGGTATACCCATGTTGGAGTGGAGTGGAGGACAGTGACCACTAGATAACCAGGGAGGACCCTGAAGCAAGTCCTCCCAGTCCATTGTGTGTGTGTGTGTGTGTGTGTGTGTGTGTGTGTGTGTGTGTGTATGGGGGATGACAGCCTCAGCCCCAGCCACACCCCCTCCAGCCTACCCTAGAAAAAACAAGAGAGTCCAATCGGGCACTTCTGTGTCAGGACAATAGCCATGTGCCACCACGCCTTGCTCCAACCAATTTTTTAAATTGGTTTTTGCTTCAAGAATTGTCACACAAGTAGTTTTGTGACTGCCTGGTGGGTCTATCAGATGGATCCCAAGCTCTTGTGTATGACAAGCACACCTGATGGCAAGTGAAAAGGAGCTACCTTTATTGAACGTCCAGGAAAGATGTGCTCAGGGCATGTCCATGCCAACAAAATATGGCACAAACAGAAAAGTGATGCAGGGATGACAGGAAGTAAAAACCACACAGTACTGAGCATAGCACACAAGTAAAGTAGGCCTTCAGAATTCAAAGGACACACAAACATCAGTATAGGTCCTCCCACTGAATCTTTAGGTAGGATCCACAGGGTGCTTTGTCATCTCAGAGGCTCTCACCAAGCATGCCTGTCTCAGATTCACTCTGGTCTTAATAACATATATGAGATGTAGTACATATGCACAAACCCTTAATAAGGTTTGAGTAGAATAAAGGTTACAGAAGATCAGGCCAGGAGATCTAGCGCATGCAGGCTCTCATCTAGGGTGTCAAAAATTTTCTGGGCTTTTGTTATGTTATTCTCTATCCCTCTTGGGACAATGGAAGGAGGGATGGCCTGAGAGTACTGTTTAAACTCAAATGGCTAGAGGGGAGTGATTTCCTCAGCTCTGTTGTTCTAACTGCTCTACTTTTATAAATATACTCATAATCGCTTCTCAACCTTTTGGCTAAAATCAAGTGTGGTATAAATATACTCATAAAAATGCTGGCTGTGGTGGTGTAATCCCAGCACTTGGGAGGTTGAGGCAGGAGGATTACTAGGAGTTTGACGCCAGCCTGGGCTACCTATTGAGTTCATGGCAGCCTGAAATACAGAAGTCTACTAAATGTACAGTGAATAGGGAGTCAAACTTTGAGTTTTTCCCCATTTCATAACATTTTATTTTCAGTATTAAGGATTATTGCTCTAAAAAATAATAAAGGCTGGGCACAGTGTTGCATATATGTAGCTCCAGCTAATAGGGTCTGAGGCAGAAGGATTGCTTAACCCTAGGAGTTTAAGACTAGTTTGGGCAATATAGCAAGATCTCCATCTCAACAACAACAAAAATTACTAATGCAATCTCCTAACATTCTATGTTCTGATCACTTTACCTCTAATCCATTAATGTGAACATTTTGGCATTGAAAATGCAATAATAATGATAACAAAAACAAATCAATGACAGGAAAATGCTTTCAAAATATTTTTACCTAGAAAACTGATGTATTTGAATGAGGCCTTATCAAGAGGATGAAATTCAGAGTTACTACAAGTTTGGTCTCTGTAAGTTATTCTCCAGAAATATTATTTTACCAAGGATAAACTATTCCCTAAGAATTTAATTCTTAGTAGAGAAAAAAAAAATGTTTCTATTTTCTAGCCAGGGCAAAGGGGATTTATAAAGCAAGATAGAAATAAAAATCAAATAACTTTATAAGTAACTTTCAGAAAGTAAATTGTAATGAAATATCAATACTGTATTTACAATTATTTTATGTTCTCAAATCATTTTCCATGTGAATTTATATTATTTTGTCTTTCTAAGGAGAAATGCCAAGCCAATCTACATTTAAACAAATAATACAACCTTTAAGTAGAGGTATTATGGTTACTATCTTGATATTGTAAAAGCTGATACAAAACTTAATCAGTAACCTGGAGAATTTAAAGGAAAACTGAGGACTCAGCATTATTTCCTCTTTCTCCTCTTTTCTTCTATTCTTTACTCTGTGGAAAGAGGGTGATGAATTTCCTTCTTTTGAGTGTCTCTCAGTGTAGACTTATGCTGACCTTAAACATGGTGACCCTCCTGCTTCAGCCTTCTGAATAGCTGAGATTAGTCATGCGCTACTGCACCTGATTTGAATTTACGTAATTGTTAAAATTGTATTCAGTGTGTATGCAACAAAAGAATATGAGATTTTTTTTAAAAGATGATAAGAAAGTAGAAGGAAGACTATTGTTAGACAATAGGAAGGGAATAACAGGGATGGGAGGGCTGAATATGAGCAAAATAAGTATATTATACACATTGAGACCTCCCCCAAAAATGTAAAACTCAGGGGGTAGGGGCAAAAGGGGTGAAAATGATCAAAGTTTGTTAACTGCATGCACTAATCTACCAAAATAAAACTCTTTAATCTGTATAATCAATAAGAGTGCAAAAAAATACGAGATTCAAAGAAACCGATCATGTCTTTTTTCGTACCCAACACACTTGGCACCGGCCAAATATTTAATATGTGTTGTGTATTCCAGAAATGTTTATTGATGACTGAATAGAAAACTGCTGAGTGTGTGTGTGTTGTGCGTGTGTGTGTTTGTTACTAGAGATTGATCCTAGGGATTTCATGCTTTTTTTTTTTTTACTAAATAGCTCAGTTGCTCAGGCTGAGCTCAGACTTGCAATCTTCTTGCCTCAGCCTCCCAGAGTGCTGACATTAGAGGCATCCCCACCACACTTGGTTCAATAAAACATCTTTTATAAGAATTTTTTTGTACCAGAAATCAAACTCAGGGCCTTGCACTTACCAACCAGGCACTGCGCTGCTGAGCTATATTCCTGGCTTATGAATTATTTATTCTTAAATTTAGATTGCCAAGTACAAATTTTAAAAATCTAAACAGTAGAATTGAGGCCGAGGATTTAGCTCAGTGGTTCTGCCGCCTGCCTTGCAAGCACAAAGACCAGAGTTCGATCCCTGATACCAAAAAAGAAAAAAAGTAGAGTCGAGAACTTTTTTTCTTATTCTGCACATATATATGTCTCTGGTTACATGGTAATCAATATGTTTGATAATGTTTATCAGAGGGGAAAAAGAAGCATATTTACATATAGGTAAGAGTCAAAACTTTATTCAATGTACTGGATTCAATATTCCTCCCACTTTCTTTGCTTGTGGAGTTTCTTGACAGCAGTGTGTCATTATTATTACTGTAACTTTAAAAAAGCATTTGTTTAGCTCAGTATAGTGGGCATGCTTGTAATCCCAGCAGGCTGGGAGCCTGAGGCAGGAGAATCACAAGTTCCAGCCCTGCCTGAGTATCTCAGCAACTTTGTGAAGCCCTGTCTCAAAATTAAAAAACAATAAAAAGAACTGGGGATGTAGGTCAGTGCATAGATCCTGCTTTCAATCCCCAGGTCTGCAGAAACAAAAACAAACAAATTGCCGTATTTACTAGGAATATAATAAAGACATCACAAAAGGAAAACAAAACAATTTAACCAGGTCAAGTATTTCATTAAATCTGAAAAAACAAAATTCTCTATGGACCTTTAGTTGTAGCAGATGTCTTCTTTCTCATGTTTGCACAACATCTACCTGATTTTAATGCTTTTAATATAAAAGTATCTGCCTTTCGATATCACCAAGACTATATTTAAAGCAAAAAAATTTTAATCAAATTCACATGCAGATTATATGGGCTCCATCCAATTCCTCTTATCCTAATCAACCAGAAGGGTGGTATTGCCAGGCTTCATACAGTTTTAGAATAATTTTCTTTGATGCGCATTTCATATCATTATGAAATGATATAGCCTGTTTAAAAATATTTTTTATAAAACCAACTCCCTCTCCTACCTTGTTAACTCTTGAAAGTATTAGTAAAATTTTTGAAGTTGTTTGTTTTCCTTTTTTTTGGCTTTAAATTTTGCTTCATATTGGAAATTGAAGAAAATACTAGTAAATTTCACCTATATTTCTAACCAGTTTTACTTATCCATAATATAGTAAACAAATACTTCAAAGTCCATATCATCTGTAGTTATCTTTCTTTTTTGTGTCTTTTTTTCCTTTGTTTGTTTTTTGTTGTTGTTATCTTTCAAAATGCCTCATAGAGATGGTATAGCCAAAATCAGCAAAGACAATTTATGTCCAAAAGCATAAAAATTCCATAGTAAATTTGAAAATGCCTCTTTTTAAAAATTTTAAGTGTACAGTATAAGTGGGTGCTTACTTTTTATTCATAAAAAGATACAGATTTAATATGGTAGTTTAGAAAATAAAGATAATACACTCATGAACCCATTGTTTTAAGATTTAAAACCTTACTCATAGCCAGGTGTGATGGTGCACATCTGTAATCCCAGCACTTGGAAGGCTGAGGCAGGAAGATCCTCAATTCAAGGTCAGCCTGACTTGTTTCTACTATATTTTTTAAAATTAATTTTATTGGTACATTTTAGGTATACAATATAATGACATTCATCATTGGAAATTTGCACCTTTACATAATCCATCTTGGTTCTTATTTTTTCCCCATTCCCCTGCCCTCCCTTCAACCCCTCCACCCCTCCCTATTTATAAAGACTTTGTTTCCATTGTTTCTTTGTCTCATATTAATCCACTCCCTTCTTTCCTTTCCCCTATCCCTCCCATTTTCCCTTCCCCTTTGCCCCTTTTTTTCCTATTTCACAGCATCTATTAAACCTTTTAGTTCTTATTTACACTTTCAGTTTCTCTCACTAGAGAAACTATTCAGTATTTACACGTGTGTCCTATTTATTTCACTTAAGTCTATCACCTCAATATGCATCCATTTAGCTATAAATGTCTATAGTTTCTCATTCTTTATGGCTGAGTAATACTCCATTTTATTTTTTAAAAACCACATTTTCTTTATCCAGTCTCCAGTTGATGGACATTTGGGCTGTTTCCAAGTTTTAGCTATTACAAACTGTGCTGCTATGAACATGGGTGCACATATATCACTGTGGTATGATAATTTTAATTCTTTGGGGAAGATACCCAGCAGGGGAATAGCTGGGTCAAATGGAACTTCCAGTCCTAGTTCTTTGAGGTATCTCCATGCTGATTTCCACAGTGGTTGCACCAGTCTACACTCCCACCAGCAGTGGAGCAGGGTTCCTCTTTCCCCACAGCCCTGCCAGCCTTTGTTATTGGTTGATTTCATGATAGCAGCCATTCTTTCTGGGGTGAGGTGCAATCTCAGTGTTGTTTTCATTTCCATCTCTCGAATAACCAGTGATGTTGAACCTTTTTTCATAAGTTTATTTGCTATTTGTACTTCTTTGTCTGAGAAATGTCTGTTCATTTCAGATGCTCATTTTGGGATTGGGTCTTTAAATTTGAGAGGTTTGATTTTTTAAAGTTCTTTATAGATTCTAGATAGTAGACCTTTGTCTGAGGGACCACTGGTGAAAATTTTTTCCCACATTGTGGGTTTCCTCTTCACATTAGTGGTGGTTTCTCTTGCTGTGTAGAAATTTTTGAGTAAGAAGAGATCCCACTTGTTGATTGTTTGTGCTAGTTCACGGGCAACTGAGGTTTTGTTCATAAAATCTTTTCCTACACCAATGTCTTTAAGAGTTCTACCTAACCTGTCTTCCAGCTTCCTGCTCCCAGGGATCTGCCTGCACTTAGGGATGGAATGGCAGGCCTCCAGATCAACTTTTATATTCTTTAATTTTTGTTCACAGGCTTCTGACTTTCCACATTGTTACATAGATTAAGTATTTATTTTTTATTATTCCTATTAATCTATATTTATTTAGAGCCTACAATGGATTAAGTACTGGGCAAGATAATGTGCAGAAACAGAAATCAATCTCTCTAGAGAAATTTATATCTAGTCTACATTAGTCAAATACTTAGCTTATTATTGTCTTTTATTAGTATTAGTATTAAATATAATAGTTGACATAAATAAGATAATGCATTCATTTGGGGGGGGTACTGGGGATTGAACTTAGGACCTTGAGCTTACCAGGCAGGAACAGCACCACTGAGCTACATCCCTGGCCCAAGATAATGTGTTCTTTAGTGCTACTTAAATTATGATAGATCTGCACAAGCGCAAGGACCCGAGTTCGATTTCTGGTACCAAAAAAAAAAAAAAAGAAAAAGAATTATGATAGATATGTGGCTTCTTTTTTTTTTTTTCAAAATAATCCCATCTGTAAATTGCACTTGCTTTTATTCTACTTTCTAAGCATTTCTTAGAAAAATCTGCTTTCCAGTTCTTAAATACTAAATATTTCCCCAAAACTTCCAATACTTAATCTCTACCCTACATTTCTCTAAAATCTTCACTGAATGTTTTAAAGATACCTCAAACATATTTTCCAAACCAAGCTCCACAGCTCCCTTCACAAATCCAGGCATTTTTCTCTGAGTTCTATATCATTTACTATCATCACATACCAATTTGTTTAAATAAAAATATTTTCAAATCTCTCCTCATTTCTCAGCTCCCAAGCCCCGTTGCTTCAACATTTTAAATATCTCACTTTCATCTCTTCATCTATACCCTCATTGTTTTCCTTCAGTTTCTTTTCCCCTCTGCGTGATACTGGAATTGGGAACCAGGACCTCTGATGTGCTATGCAAACTCTCTACTAAAGTGAACCTCCATTCCTTTCTTCAGCTCCTACTCATCTACTCTCTATTCTTGGAGGTACCATAGCCTTTTAACTGGTTTCTGCTTTCTCTATTGTGATTTTTCAATCTTTCATCTTCTCTACTGATAAGAATTCTCTATTAAACTCAACCATAGTCAAGTTTTCTCTCTACTTCTAAACCAGTCATAGCTTATTCATTATCTGACACTATCCCCATCATCACATTGTCATCATCATTTTTAAATTTTTTTAGGATTTTTGAGACAGGGTTTCCCTCTAGTTCAGGCTGGCCTTAAGCTCACTATGTACCTTAGGCTGGCCTCAAACCTGAAGCAATCTTCCTGCCTCAGCCTCCCAAGTGCTAGGATTACAGGTGTGCATCACCACACCTGGCATGTCATCACCATTTAAAAATTTTACTGATCCCTGGCACCAAAAAAAAAATGATGTTTGTATATTTCAATATTATATCTCATTAAAACAACTCAAGCTAAAAATAGTGCTACAAAGTTGATTAAAAATTTTTAAATTTTTATTTAGCTGTATATATGAGGTGTCAGTGGACAAAATTAGTGGCTGCAGCAACCAAGGTTGGTATCTGAGTCATGACACACGTACAAAAGAATAAAATTAAAACAGTTTGTTTTTTATTGGCTCAAATTTAGGGCCTCTGACACGCTAGGGAAGCATAGTACCATTGAGCTATATCCACAGCCCTTTGTATTTTTATTTTGAAACAGGGTCTGTTTTCCTAGTCTGGCCTTGAATTTGAGAGCTCTTGCTTCAGCCTTCCAGGTAGCTGGGATTAAAGGTGGGCACTGCCACTTCCGTGAACACAGCAGCTAGGTATAAAGGTCTTACTTGGCTCTATTATTGATTCTAGAATTGGAAAATTCTATAAAGAGTGTTCTGATGAGCTGACCAAATGAGGTTTTTTTTTAATCTATAGAAAGGCTGAAGAAAGCAGAAACAAAGCACAGAAAGCAAACTGGTAATTTCAAAATTACTTTTCTGGTACGGTGGGGACAGAAAGAGAGGACAAAGCAAAAAGTAGTTGATCAAATTGAGTGTGGTAGTTTGTGTCATGTCCCATTATGAATGTTACATGGTGCTGCACAGAAGAGTCCCTGGAAACTGGGTGTGTTGGTGCACGCCTGTAATCCCAGCACTTAGGAGGCTGAGGCAGGAGGATTGCCATGAGTTTTAGGCCAGCCTGAGCTACAAAGCGAGACCCTGTCTCAAAAAAGTAAAAAAAGAGTCCCTGATGTGAACACTGGAAATAGAAAGTGAATGGCTTAAATCCTGGTTCTGCCACTTAGTATTGGTGTGATCTTAGATAAATTACTGGTTACTATTAAAGTTCAGTTGCTTAATGGAAATAATGAATGGGAAGTAGTAAAAATGTTGGCTGCAGTCTGAAATCAAATGTTTTTACTATCCAAGCCCTGAAGAGGACCAACTCTTATTTTTCATAGTTCAGTCAATGCAGAATGTTTTGGCCTATATCTAAATAGAACTTTTGTGGCCCTGTTTTAAATCACTTACATTGAGAAACAAACAAAATCCCTCACAATATGCTGAAGACAAAACAAGAAAAAGGCAGGAGAAAAGAAAGACTGAAAGAAAGGTATCTCTAGAGCAAACGAGGACTCTTAAACACTGCTGATGAGAATTCAAATCATGCTGCTACTCTGGAAAAGAATCTGATTACATGAAAGTTTAAACACAGAGTTATCATATTAGAATTTAGCCACTTTTAGGGTTTTTTTGGTACCGGGGATTGAACTTGGGTCCTTGTGCTTTTGAGGCAGGCAGCAGAACCACTGAACTAAATCCCCAGGCCCCACCACTTTTAGGTTTTTACCCAAAAGAAATGAAAAAATAAAAACTTTCTTGTCACTGAGACACAGTATCAGATATCTGTAATTTAAAGGAGGAGGGTTTGTTTTGGCTCACAGTTTGTAGAGGTTTTAATTCATCATTGGCTGGCTCTAAATTAGGATATCGTGGCAGAGGGGCATGGCAGAGGAGAGCTACTCAGAGCATGTTGGATAGCAAGCAGTGAGAGAAGAGAGGACCTGGGAAAGGAGTTAAACCCTTCCAAGCCATGCTCCCAGTGACCCCCCCCCCCCCCCCGCTTCTGAAAAGAGCTAACCTCCTGACATCAGGTTAGCTGTAATGCCCCTATAATCCAAAAAAGTCCTACCTATGATTACATGAGGTTTTATGAGGACATCTAGATATAAACCATTACATTCTGCCCATAGCCCCCAAAAGACTCATGCATATATTTTTATGCAAGTTATATTTAGTCCATCTCTAAGAGTTGCCAAAGTCCTAACAGTACCAGCACTGTGGAAGAGTCCAAGTACCAAGTCTCCTGTGAGACTTAAGGCAAACTCTAAGCTGTGAGCCCCTGTAAAAATCAAAAAGAAAGTTAAAGGCTGCTGATATACAATGGCACAGAATAAAAATTTCATTTCAAAAAGGAAAAACAGGGGGGATAGGAACAAATGAGACCAAAGCAAGACCAAATCCCACCAGGGGAAACACTAAATCCTGTAGTTCTATGGCTAGCACCTGGAACAAGCTGTGGTGAGATGTAAACTCTAAACAGTTTGGGCAGCCCCATCCCTAGGCCATTCCTGGTGGTTGTAGCCCTCATGGAATCTCTCTCTCTCTGGTTGGCTTTTCTTACTCTTTTCAGCTTTCCTTAGATGTTCTACTTTCCTGGCTTCTCCAACTTCCTGGGATCTCCTCTGTACTTTCAGCTTCACTTTCACAGTTTCCTGCAACATCCTCTCAGGTCACACTGCCTGGTTTCCCAGGCCTTTTTCTGAAATCTGGATGGAAACTTCCATGACCCCAAAACTTTTGTATTCTGCATGTCTGTGAAACCAGAACCACATGGATGATACCAAGGTGTGCCACCACTCAAGCAGTAGCCAGGCTCCTTTGTATCATGGCTGTAGTAGTCTCTGAGTGCCT
Organism: Heterocephalus glaber; assembly: GCF_053883595.1. Taxonomy (NCBI): domain Eukaryota; kingdom Metazoa; phylum Chordata; class Mammalia; order Rodentia; family Bathyergidae; genus Heterocephalus; species Heterocephalus glaber. The sequence goes on from NW_028258324.1 coordinate 57,068,190, forward strand.
GGATGACTGAGAACTATGAAATAAATCCCATCCAGGGAACGAATTCCCTAAGAAGACATGAATGATGATGTTGGGGGTCTTTACTCAAATCATTCTTTCACTTTTGCAATTTTAAACCAGTAAAGGATGGGGCCTTGAAGTTTCCTCACATGCCCTCAAGCTGTTTTTTCTTTTTTCTTTTTTTAATTCATTAAGTTTATTGGTACATTTTAGGTATACAATATGGTAACATTTATCATTGGGAATTTGTACCTTTACATAATCTATTTTAGTTCTTATTTTTTCCCCATTCCCTTGCCCTCTCTTCATCCCCTCCACTCTTCCCTATTACAAAGACTGTTTCTATTTTTTCCTTTCCTGTCTTTCCTTTCCCCTACTCCTCCTACTTCCCCTTCCCCTTTAGATCTTTTCTTCCTGTTTCACATTATTTATTATACATTTTGATCTTTATTTACACTTTCAGTTTCTCACATAAGAGAAACTATTTGGTATTTACACATGTGTGTCCTATTTATTTCACTTAAGAGTATGCAAGCCGAGGGCTGGGGATTTAGCTCAGTGGTTTCGCCACCTGCTGTGCAAGCGCAAGGACCCGAGTTTGATTCCCGGTACCAAAAAAAAGAGTATGCAAGCCACTTTTTTTCTATTGCTGTGTTTTGTTTTTTGCTTGTTTGTTTGTTTGGCTTGTTTTTTGAGCCAAGGTCTCCCTATGTAGTTCAGGCTGGCCTTGAACTTACAGCAATCCTCCTGAGTGCTGGGATTATAGGAGTTTACTCTATTGTTCTTATCCAAAGTATTTTTGCTTTTTTTTTAATGCTAATCTTTTCGGCAACCAACTCTCCTCTGTTCCAACTTTACTAGGCTTAACTTCATAGGAGCTTCCTTTCTGGTGAAACTCAAAAGTTTAAAAACCATCCAGCTGTGCTGTTTGCTCAATTCTTACTGTAAAGTGGGCTAAAAACACCCAACAATATCCATGCCCCAGCCTGAATGTAAGGTTGGCTTAGAATTTCCTGGGCTGGGGATTTATCTCAGTGGTGCCACCACCTGCCTCACAAGCTCAAGGTCCTGAGTTTGATCTCTAGTACCAAAAAAAAAAAAAATTTCCTCTGCCAGGTTAGTCTGCTGCCCTTAATCTCAGTCTCCTGCAAATTCTCAGGACATGAGCAAAATGTAGACAAATTATCTGCCAGAGCATTTGGCCTGGAGTCCAAATGCTGATGGAGTTCTTTTTCCTAACTGAAACATCTTGGACTTCCCCTTTACTATCTCTTTATCAGCATTTTAGTCATCTAGCTCAGGTCAGAATCTGCCATCAAGCTCACTTTACAGCATCCTAGGGCTGGGTCTCCAGCTGGCATCTCCAAACCTTTCCAAATTCTTCCTGCAAACCAGTTCTAAAGGCTTCTTAACTACATGCTCAGATAGTGTCACAGCAACATTATCGCTTCTCTCACATGGAAATCTCAGTTTCCTTGTCACTGGGACATAATACCTAACACCCACAACTTAAAGGAGTAGAGGTTTATTTGGGTTCATGCTTCTATCCATAGTTAGCAGGCTCTAAGGCAAGACAACAAGGCAGAAGGGCATGGCCAGAGGAGAAGCTGCTCATGGCATAGAAGACAGGAAGCAGTGAGAGGGAAGGGAGGAGCTGGTAAGGGAGATACACCCTTTCAGGCCACACCCCCAGTGATCCACCTTATCCAATCAGGCCCTACCTTCTAACACATTCAGATATAAACTATTTGGTACACTAATGCACATGAGGCTTTGAGGGGGACATCTGGATATAAATCATAGCATCTGTGTATACAAAAACTTGTATAAGATTCTTCCTAGCAGCATTATTCCTAATAGACAAAAAGTAGAAATGATCAAAATGTTAATCAACTGATGAATAAATAAATAAAATGATATAAGAATCTAGGAGTATAGCTCAATTGTACAGCACTTGCTTAACATGCATGAAGTCCTGGATATAATCTCCGGCATCAAAAAACAAACCAGTCCAAAACAAAATATTAAACAATAAAATGTCATATACACATGCATATACTGTATTTGATAAAAAGAAGAGTTCTGATGTGTTGGCACATTCCTGCAATCCCAGTACTCAGGAAGCTGAGGCAGAAGGATTGCTGTGAGTTCAAGGTAAGCCTGGGCTACATAATGAGTTCAAGGCTAGCCTGAACTATGTAGTGAAACCCTACCTCAAAAACCCCCAAAGTAAATAAATGAAGAGAGAGAGAGAGAGAGAGAGAGAGAGAGAAAGAGAGAGAGAGAGAGAGAGAGGTATACATGCCAAAACATAGATGAACCTTGAAAATATTATGGTAAGTAAAAGCAGTCATAAAAGATTAATATGATTCCACTCATATAAAATATCTAGACTAGGCAGGTCTATACAGATAGAAAACAGATTAGTGGTTTCCTATTGCCTAAAGATGGATAAAATAGGGAGTGAGGAGTGACTGCAAACAGGTATGGGATTCTTTTTTGGAGTAATGGAAATGTTCTAAATTTGTGGTGATGAACGCACAACTGTGAATATACTAAAAAACCCAATGAACTGTGCACTTAAAATGGGTGAATTGTATCCTAAAGAAAACTTAAAACTGTAGATTGAAGCATATGCATATAACCCCAGCAGCCAAGAGGTTGAGGCAGGATAGGAAGACTGTCTCAAAAACAAAAAAAACCCCCAAAAAAGCTTTTCTTTTCTTTTTTTTTTTTGAGAGAAGATTTTGCTATATTGCCTAAGCTGGCCTCAAACTGTGATCCTCCTGCCTCAGTTTCCCATAGGTATACACCACCGAACCTACTTAAAAACAGCAAATGGACAGAAAAAAATAAAGGAAGGGAGTGATAGTGTAGGCCTATAATCATAGCACTCTGAGAGGATTACAAGTTCAAGCCCAGCCTGGACAACTTGGAGACTTAGCAAGACCTTGTCTCAAAAGGGGGGGGGGGCAGGGATGTAGCTCAGTGGTTCTGCCACCTGCCTCGCAAGCGGAAGGTCCCGAGTTCGATCTCTGGTACCCAAAAAATGGGGGGGGGGACTGGGGATGCACCTCAGTGTAAAGAAGGCCTTGGGTTCAATTTACAATACAGAAAAGAGAGAACAAAAAGCAAACTAGGACATTATGATATAAGGATGATATAGGACCTTCAAATAATCCAAAGAATAGAAGGGAAATATAACTCCCAACCTGCTACATGTCTGATTTGCTGAGGTGATGTTCCCCAGAATTGAAGAGTGAATTCCGAGGAACAGTGGTGGTTAAGAGTAGGAAGTATTTATTGAGGGAAAGATAACTTCTAACAGAGAAAGAAGAGGGCGTGGAAAGTGGGTTGCCATGGACTCCAGTTATGAGGAGGCTTTATAAATCACAAAGTGTGTGCGAAATCATGAGGTGAGTATAAGGTGAGACAAAACTATCGTCAACTAATAAGATTACAAGTATAGTCCCTTAGGTAATAGGGGAAGTAAGTCCTGTAGTGAACAGAGTTTTCCTGAAGGCATAGGTCAAGGTTTTGGTCCCCTACTCAGGTGATTGATGCCTATTTAGAATATCAATCATCGGCTGGGGATTTAGTTTAGTGGTTTCACTGCCTGCAAGGACCAGAGTTTGATCCCCATTACCCCCCCACCCCCAAAAAGTTAAGACTAGTAGAATATCAGTCATCATTGTTTATCCTCGGGGAAGTAGGTGTAGTCATGTCCTCTCTGTCCTGAGGTCTAGCCTTTAATGAATGTGCCTCCACCCACTACAGGTGTTCTTATCTTCTGCACTGGCTTCTTTACCTCTAGCAAAGAAGTGACTTCTTCTGCACTAGGATTCTTTGAGGCCTAGCCCTGTCTGGCGGCCTATAATATGACTAGGTTAGCTGTTTATAATAATTATAGTTCTGAAAGATCATAATAATACAGTCAAGTGCTGCCAGAAGCCATAAAAAGTGGCCATTATGGCAGAAGAATCACAAGTTCAAGGCCAACCTGGGCTACATAGTGAGACCTTGTCTCAAAAAACCGAGCAAGAGGGCTAGCCATTTAGTTCAGTGGTTCTGCTGCCTGCCGAGCAAGGTCCTGAGTTCGATCCCCAGTACCAAAAAAAAACAACAAAAAAAACACCAAAAAACCAAAACACCAGGGAAGAAGCAGAGAGGAGGAAGCAGAAGTAAGTGGCTATTACTTATTGATGCTTTGTGTTTTTTCTCGCCATGGTTAACATTTTTAGTTTCAATTTTTCCTCAACATTTTCATTTGGTAATGTATTATTATTTTTATTTATCTATTTTTTTTTTGGTACCGGGGATCGAACTCCGGTCCTTGCACTTGTGAGGCAGGCAATGGAACCACTGGGCCAAATCCCCAGCCCGGTAATGTATTATTTTTAAATTTATGATTAACATAAATTTATTTGGTTATGGTTCTGGAAGCTGGAAAGAAAGTCCAAAATTGAGGGGCCAGCATCTGCCTCATCCGAAACAGCACATGTGCTTGGGGACATTTTTGAAAGAACTGTGTGGGCCAGGAATGTACCTCAGTGGCACAGCACCTGCCTGGCAAGTGCAAGGTCCTGAGTTTGTACAGAGTAAACAAACAAAGAAACAAATAAAAGAACAGTGTATACATAACAATACCTAGCATTCTTTGAGTCCTTTTTTTTTTTAAGTTTTTTTCAGACCCCAGCCACTCGGGACATTTTTGGGGGGCATATCCAGCACTAGTGAAGCATCCTTTTAATAAAAGTCTTTCTGTGACAATGGTAATACAAATATAACAAGCACACACACACATAAAGGAGGCCTTCCAGTATCAGTTCTAAAAGCCTGGCTTTGAAAACATGGTGAATTAAATAGTTGAAACAAATGTTCAAAGCTACTGTGCCATGCTGCTTTCAGAGCTGGGGTAGGTTCCAGTCAAGTCTTATCTGGCAGTTTTACTTTGCTCCTATTTGTCAAACTTCGAAGGTGTTACAGCAGGGGAAACCATGGTCTCCTGTGCTGTTAAGTTCCCCTGACTACTTCTAATAATAAGTATTGACCTACACTGTTCCACGTTGTGAACACTGAAAGGTTGCACTGAAAATAGTGTATGTGTGTGTGTGTGTGTGTGTGTGTGTAGACCCACAGGGCCTTGGGCATGCTAGGTAAGCACTGTACCACTGAGTTACATCTCCAACCCTTTATTTTTATTTTATTTTATATTTATTTTTGGAACACAGGGTCTTGAACCCAGAAGGTCTCACCAGCCCTTTTCATCTTTATTTTTTTTAGTACCAGGGATCGAACTCAGGACCTTATGCTTGCAAGGCAGGTGCGGTGCCACTGCACTAAATCCCTGGCCCGAACCCTTTTTATTTTTGACACAGGGCCGCAAGTTGCACAGGCTGGTCTTGAACTTTCAGTCTTCTTGCTCCAGTCCCCCAGGTGGCTGGGATTTCAGGCTTGTGCTACCATATCCGGATTTATTATTATGATGTTTTGCACTACTGGGGATTGAACCAGGACCTCTTTACTGAGTTACATCCCCAGCCCGTCTTTAAAAAAAAAAAAAAAAAAAATATTTTTTTGAGACAGGGACTCACTAAAGTCGCTAAATTGCTTAGGCTGGGCAAAGATTTGCTATCCTCCTGGTTCAGCCTCCCAGGGCGCAGTAATTACAGGTATGTGTTACAACACCTGGCTTTTAGTCCGACTTTTAAACAGGTGGAGAGAGGGCTTGGCCAAACTAAGAGAGGGGTATCAAGTGTGGAATTTGAAAGAGAGCCTATTTTAAAAAACGGAGGAGGGGCTTGGACGTTTTTTAGGCTCATCTTTTCTTTTCACAGGTTACTTCAGGGGGCAACAGGAACCCCCAAATTTGTTCTCCACTAAGTGAGGAAGCCACTCCCGAGACGCTGAGTCTTGGATCCCGACGCCCGGGTCCGCTCCTACCGGGCGGCCGGCGGGAGGCACCGACCAGCTCCAGCGGGTGGAGCCGGGCGCACTAGTGGGCGGGGACGGGGTTGGGTCAGCAGGGTTCGGGCGATTGTGTCGGGAGGCGGGGGCGGAGCCCAGGGCTTGAGGCGTGAGCTGTGGGGGGATCCCGCCCGCAGCGGCGGGGAGACACGCAGAGACCCCAGGGGCGCGGGGCGGGCAATTCCCAGTCCCCGCCCAGTTTCCCCGCCCTTCCCCCCGCCTCCTGCACGCCCCTCCCTCCTCCTCCCCTCTGGTTGGAAAGTTTCTAGAATCTCTTCCCAGCGGCCTTTGCGGTTCCAACATGGCGGAGCTGACGGTGGAGGTTCGCGGCTCCAACGGGGCTTTTTACAAGGTATTGACCCCTTGGCCTCGTTGTCTGGTGTTCTAGGGGTTGGAGTGGATTGGGAGGAGTGTTGATATTCCCGGCGAGTGAACTCGGGAGTCGAGAGGGCGGCCAGGCCAAGACCAGAGGCCGCAGGGTTCCTCGCTTCTCCCCCCTCTACCCGCGGTTTAACGGTCTCGGGGGCCCGGGCTCCGTTATGTTTTGAAACAACACGTCGGACACCTCTTGCTTTTTCCTTTCTAATGAACCACCTTTTTTGGATGCTAGGGAGGCCCTTGGTGGCCGTTGAGGAGAAGCCAAGTGGCTCCTGGGTGGCGGGGAGCTCCCCGAGAGCAGGCCTGAGCGCCTGGAGGTGGGGGCGCCTTGCAAGCGGCGGTGGGATTGTATGGTCACACCCGCTCCCCGCCCCTCGGCTGTGTTGCTGAGCGGGAGCGCCTCGGCCGGCTGCCCCGAACTCTCCCCACCCCCTGGGGGAGCCCTTCGCGGAATCTTAGGAATTCACCTTTGTATTGTTAGGTCTTTGGACCAACGAATCTTAAAGGTCCATAGGGTAGGGGGTGTGGAGGGGAGAAAAGTAGATAAACGTGGCGGGTCGAAATATTTTTTGCAGCCTGGGAAATTGGGCGTCGCCTTCACCCCTCTATTACGGAAGGCGAGAGTTCTAAAGTGAGACTTAAAATGGGGAATGAATCAGGCAGACAGGTGGGGAGGTGACTAGTTTCTTTATATTCAGTTATCCCATCAGGTGTTATTAATTTTTCCACGAGGTTCTTGTTTTCTTCGGAGGAAGGAGATGGGTTACTGTGGAATCAGGCTGGCAACGAAAGAGGGATTCTAGAGTACAGGAATTTGTTAGGGGCTTCCATTGTAAGGGGCAGGGTGTCACATAACTCAAAATGAAATCCTCACAGTTTATTTTTTGCGATTATAACGATCTCTTCTCGGATCCTTTTTCCCAAAGTATGTCAGGATGTTACAAGATCAATACAAAATCTCCCCAGCTGTTGTCTGTCAGTCAGTCTCACTAAGCCAGGATCTCAAATGTTTGAGAGTCTTGGCTATTTATATGAAAGGCCTTCTGCTAATACGTGAATATTGTGCGTGTACAGAATGATTTTTTTCAAAGGTTTTTATTTCATCTTTTATTCTGTGGGATTTGTTTTCTAGTCAGTACTTCCTATTTCCATCGTTCTGCTTTTGTTTTCTTAGTTTGCTGATCAGCTCTGGATTTGGTTTAAATGTCAAGTGGTAATAGTATAGTTGGAAATCACAGTTTGCAGGGTATACAGGCTTCCCCTAAGCTTTTTACAATTTTAAATTTGCTGTCTGTCGGAAAAGTCTTTAGTGTGACTTACTACCGTGTAACTCGTTACATTAGCGTTCTAGGTTTAAAACTTAGGTGTCAGACAAATGATCTATGAAATTGTAGTAGAAACTTAATTGACTTCGGTTCCCATTAAAACCTAGTGGTTTTCTTCCCTGAAAGACTAGATGATATGGTTAGCTGAGGCACAAGGAATGAACTTAACTTGCCCATACTTTTCCTGTGTAGGATAGATAGGTAAAGTTCATTATTTTGCATCTTATACCCTTCAGAAGTTTCAGTTCAGCTCTACCCTTTTCGTGTAAGGGAAGTATGGTTCTTTTCCTTGTGTAATGAAAAACAGAAAATGGTTATTTTGCTTTAACAAATTATTTCGCATCATGTAGATTGTTAGAAAACGATTTCTTTGTAGCATGTTATGTTGATATATGCTCTTGAAATGTAATCCTCTTGAAATGAAGTTTTCACTTTTTATTTGATAATTAAGCTGTTTTAGTAAAGATTGTTTACAGCCTTACGTTTCTTTTGCACTTTTGTCCCCCCCCCCCATTCAATTCACAATAAATCAAATGTCCCCATATTGGAACTCTGAGTGTATAATATTGATCTCTCTTCATACTTTACAGATCTGCTTGGTTCTACCTAGCATTGACTCCCTTACTCATTTTACTTTACAAAGTGAAGTGGTTTGGCAAAAATTGGGAAAGATACATTTAGCCACATTTGTATGTGCTGAAAGTTTGTGTTTAAATGTTTGGAGTTTTGTCCTGACACAAATCCACTTGTATCTGCACTTTATGGAAATATTGCCCTTAAAAAAAGCCCATGACCTTACAGCCTTCAGAAAGAACTCCAGAAGGAGAATGAAGAATGAATGAGTCCTGGATTTGAAGTGAATGGCAATCTTAGAAATGTGCTTTAATATATCATTATTTTGCAATAGACCCTTGAGCAAATTTCTTTTAAGTCTGTACACTGAGAAATTTGTAGTAGTAGTTCAGTAGTTCCCAATTTTTTTTTTAATCCAGTGAAATTGTTTGGAAAAAAATAGGCTTAACAAAGAAGCAATTTATTGTTTTTAGCCACTCTGAATTTTTAAATCGAGCTTTATACAGTACATAGTAAATACCGCCCCCCCCACCTGTTTTTGGAGAAGGGGGTTCCTGCTTTGTTATCCAAGTTGGTCTAACTCTTGATCCTTCTGCCTAAACTTCCCAGAGAGCTGGGATTACAGGCATGTGCTACTGTGCCAGGTGTAGAATAAATTTCTTTTTTTTTTTTATGTTGTGAGCTTTGACAAATGCTGGCAGTGTGACCACTGACTGCCCTGCTACCCTCATCACGATGAGAGATTAGAGTATTTCACCATTCTCCAGATTTCTTTCATGTTCCTTTTAAGCTCACTTCATGCCAAAGCCACTTGGGCAGTGGTGGCGAACCTACAGCACACATGGTGCACTAGACTGTTTATACAGTACCATTGAAAGCTTTAAAAAGGTTCGCCATCACTGCTCTAGGTAGGATGTTTACTACACTCATTTTGTCTTATCCAGAATACCATCCTGTGTATAGAATCATACAGTATACTGTGTAGTATTTTGGGTTTGGCTTTTTCCTGTAGCATAGGAGCAATAAATTTTTTTTTTCTAATTAGAAGGTAATAGATGATCATTGAGGGAATTTTGGAGGTCAAACAAAAACTGTCTCGAGTTAAGAACTGTTAACATTTTTATGTGCTTTTTCTTTTTAGTGGTGTTTTTCCATATAAGTGATTTTGAATCCCCCCCCCATACTTGGCTGTAAGTGAATTATCATTGAAGAGTTTCAAATTCAAGTATTCTCATTCCTTAAAATATGCAGCCAGTAATATCCCTTGAGGCACCGCTCTGTAGACTTCTTAAATCAACTGAAACAGCATTCCACAAAATAATTAGAAACAGCAAAGAGCGGAATATTTGAAGATTTTACATAAAATTAGGGTAACTTTTTTCAAAAATATATAAATGAAAATGTAAACATTCTGCAAGTTTTTTTGTTTTTTTTAACAGATTTATAGTTGTTATGGAGATAATGTGTCTGCAGGTACTAGAAAGAGTGGAAAAATGTTAAACATTTGGTAGGCTATAATTTTATATATTAAATAACATAACTTTTTTTTTTTTTTTTTTGGTACCAGGGATCAAACTTGGGTCCTTGCGCTTGTGCAGCAGGCGGCAAAACCACTGAGCTAAATCCCTGGCCCTATAACTCCTTTGTGTGCCTTTCCGACCTGGAACAGCATCTCAGGGTTTACTATTGGACAAGATTGAACCTAGGGCCTTAAGACTGAGCCACACTCACAACTTCTTTTAATTTTTCTTATTTTGAGACGGGGTCTCACTGAGTTGTTCAGTTGCCCAGGCTGGGCTCAAACTTGGTGCTCTTGCCTCAGCTTCCCAGGGTGCTGGAATTATAGGTGTGCTCCACCATGTCCTGTTTCAGGTGTCTTTGATTTAGTCACAACCCCAAGAAGAAATGAGCATGTATATTTTGTAAAACCTACCTGAACAATTGAATGATTTTTTTAGTGTATGTACAGTTGTATAACCATTACTACAGTCTTAGAATATTCCATAATCTGAAAAGAGACCTTGTGCTGGTTGTGGAGTTGCAGGCTTGTAATTTCGGCACTCTGGGAGGCTGAAATTTGAGGATCCAAGTTCCAGACTGAGCAATTTATTGAGATCTTGTCTCAAAATATAAAATTAAGAAAAAGGACTGGGAATGTAGTTCAGTGCAAAGGTGCTGGGCCCAATCACCAGTTCTGCAAAACAAAACCTTGTGCCCATTTTCATCATTAAAGTTTTTATTTTTAATATTTTATTTTGCAATGCTGGGGCTGGAACCCAGGTCCTTGTACGTGCTAGGTAAGTGCCACTGAGATACACCCCAAATTTCATTAACAGTTTTTTTCTTTTAAACTAGCATATATGATACTAAGCTTTTTTTTTTTTTTCAATGGGAGGGAGTGATGGAGTCTCACCATGTTGCCCAGATTGGTCTGGAACTCTTAGATTCAAGTGAGTCTGCCTGCCTCAGCCCCCTGAATAGCTGCAAATACAAACATACATCATCATAAACCTTATGCCATTACATTGATAGGCTTGTGTTGAACATAATTATTATTTTGGGGTGCTAGTGATTGAACCCAAGACTGTGTGTGCTGAGCACACATTGTACTTCTGAGCACCCCTGCCTTGAATATTTTTAAAATTTTTTTGTTAAATATTTTTGTGATCGAACCCAGGATCTTCACATTGAGCAGTACCTAGCTGTTTTTGATTTAATTTTGAGACAGGGCCTTCTGAAGTTGCCCAGACAAGGCTGGAACTGTGGATTCTCCTGTCTCAGCCTCCCAGAGTTCTGGAATTAACAAGCGTATGCCACCATGCCCGGGTATAATTTTAATTAAATTTTATTTTATCCCATTTCCCCCCCCAGCCCCCTCCCTTCTGTATACAAAAGCTTTGTTTCCATTTTATCTTTCTATTTTCACTCTTTTTCTTATTCATTTCTTTCTCCCTCCCCCCTCCCTTGTTCCCCTTCACACTATAATTTTATTTGTTTTTTTGTTTGTTTGTTTGTTTTGTACTGGGGGATCAAACTCGGAAACTTGCGTTTGTGAGGCAGGCGACAGAACCACTGAGCTAAATCCCCAGCCCTACACACTATAATTTTAAATAGAAGTTAAAAGTAAGTCATTTAGAGCAGGGGATGGTGGTGTATGCCTATCATCTTTGCTATTTAGGTTGCAAGTTTGAACCCAACTTGGGTAATTTAGCTAGACCCTATCTCAAAATATTGCTCAGGCTGTAGATCAGCAGTCCTTGTGTACCACCAAAAAATGATAATAGTAATAATTCAGTTTCTGTCTCACGTGGAGATGTTTCCATGACGTTCAAAGAAAGTGTGTAGTCTCTAAGATAAATAATGAAATTTCAGGCCCTTTCTATAAAAGGTAGAGTTGCTTTTAGAGCTTTGGAATTTCTGCTTTAAACAAATCTCAAGTATATATTTATAATTTCCTTTTATCTTTACCTTGTTATTTTTTGGTGGTACTGGGGATTGAACCCAAGACTTTTCACCTGAGCTACATCTCCAGCCTGTTTTGTTTTGAGCAGGGTCTCAGTAAGTCTCTAAATTGCCCAGGTTGGATTTGAGTTCGGGATCGACCTGCCTCAGCCTCCCAGCTGGTTGGAATTACAGGCCTACACCACCATGCCTGGCTTTCTTTAGCTTAATTTTATTTAGTTATTTGAAAGAATGTCTTGCTATGTAGTCCAGGTTGGCTTTAAGTAGTATACTCACTATGTAGCCCAGGCAAACTTTGAACTCTAGCAATCCTCCTGCCTCAGACTCTCAAGTGCTGGGATCACAGGTGTGCACCACACCTGGCTCTTTAGCTTATTTTAATATTAAGTGAAATTTGAGAGTAACAGCTAAAGTTTGTAGTAGGTTTACTATCACTAATGCTGAACTATAGAATAATAGTGAAGTACTTAGGTTCTGAGGACATACTGACTCTTCCTTAGTATCAGATACTGTCTTTTGTTTGTAGAAGTTAGTAATTGAGGAAAGTACGGTGGCTGTGGTCTGTCTTTGCCTCTTTGTATTGAGAGGATTAAATCCAGACCCTTAGCCCTGAGGTACATCCCCAGCCCTTTTTAAAATTTATTTTGAGGGAGTCTTAGGAGGTCACTAAGATGCCCAGACCAGATCCAAAGTTTTAAACATCCTGCTTCAGGTTCCTATAGTGCTGAGATTACAGGCCTGTGCCTCTGTGCCAGCTTAAAAGTTTTGTTTTTTTATTACAAGAGAAATAATCATGAAGCATCTGAAAGCAGAAAAGTTAAAAAAATTCTACCTTGATATATTGTCAAGGCTTTGGCTTTACATACTGTATCTAAAGAATACTTTTCTAGATTTTTACTGTGTGCACCTATATATCTTTTTCTTCTGTTTTGCAGTGTGTTTATTGAGAGACAGTTGTGTTCCCGTCTGTGATAACCTCAAAGTCTTGGGGAAGCAATCTGATGGATATTTAGAAGTGCAAACAATTTACAGACCACAAACAAGGGTATGGAAAGTGAAGAGTTAGTTGGCACTTGAAGTAACTGGGTGGTGTGTGGAATTGGAGGCACACCTGATCTGGGCAAATGTATTGTGGCTAGAAAGCCCCCTTCAGGTTCTGCAGTGGCCAGGAAGTGAGACTGCCAGACATGATTGTCAGGGCAACTGGAGTTCATCCAGGGAGGCCCTGACTGCCACCCTAAAGGTGGTGTTGGAAGGAGGATCCTGAGCCAGAGAGGAATCCTACCAGAACCAGACCATGAGCTATCCCAGGGTGACTGGGAAGGAGCCATGACTAGCTGCACTACATCAAATGTTTTGTGCCTTTTGTAGGATGCGTAGTTTGTAGTTCCATATGAGAACCTGTTGTTTACAACATACCTTATTAAGCTTCTACATGTATTTCAGGTATATTCTTTCAAGGATTACAAGAGGTATGTTTTTTTTTTTGGTACCGGGGATCCAACTCAGGACCTTGTGCTTATGAGGCAGGCATGGTGCCACTGAGCTAAATCCCCAGCCCAAGAGGTATGTTTTTAATCCCCATTTTAAGTAATAGGAAATGGACATTAGTGATGGAGGAATCTCTCCAAGATTACACTATAGCTGAAATAGCATTTAATTCTAGGGCTTTCATTTCTAGTTGCTTAGTTTAGCATACTATTTGAGACTCTTTAAAGGAAACTTTTAAGATAGTGAACTTAACGTTTTTGTGAGGAAGATAGGGTACAAATGCTTGACTAGATTAAAATTCAGTGAGTTCTCTATTATAATGTTAATGTAACGAATTATTATTTTTTTAAGATAGGATTTTGCTCTTTAGTCCAATAGACCTTGAATTCCAGGCACCACTCATGCCTCAGCCTCCTGGGTGCTGGGATTACAGGCGTGGACCACTACACCTGGCTGAAAATTTTCAATTAAATATAACAACTCATGTAATGTTTCTGTTTGATGGTGTGATTTATTGGTCCTCAATTTTTAACCTGTAGATTGTTGGTTATATAAAGTATTTGAGAAATATTTGAAATGCACATAAAAATTTTTGTATGTATTTATGCAGTTATATGAATTGCTTTTTTGTGTGTTTGGTGCTGGTTATCGAACGCAGGGCCTTAAACATACTAGGCAAGTACTCTATCACTGAGCTACATTGCCAGTTCTTGTAGTTTTTTATGATGTGGCGTCTGTTGGTATTTTTGACCATCAGAAAACTTTAGAATGTTGGCACAATAGCTACTCAGGCTGAACAGGAGGATCACAAGTTTGAGGCAATCCGTGACATCTTAATGTGAGAGACTCTCAAAATCAAAATTAAAACCCACTGAAGATGTAGCTTTGTGGTAGAGAACTCTTGAGTTCTATCCTCCATCTTCCTAAATCAATTTAAAAAATGGCTTTGTACATTCCTTCTGTACTTAGCTAATAGGAGAAAAGGGGGCCTATGATGACTTTTCTAGGCTCAAATTTTCTAGAACCAGAATTTCAAAAGAATAGCTGGAACAAAGCAGAATTAAGCAGTATGAGCCAGACATTGCTTTGTTAATCTGAACATTACAGATACGCATGTATTACGTATATACATACATTAATCTCAGTTTATTTCTTTACATTAAATAGAGTAAAAGCTATGGTAAAATTGAACTATTTTAATTTCAAATTTAGCAAGTTTCTGTCCCCATTGGTATGTATTTATTTTTAAGGTAATGTATGGTATCTCTTTCAACTTGTCTGAAATACTCTAGGCTCAACATTTTATGCTTCTCTGTTTTGGGATTATGAATAGAGAGGTCTCCCCAGTAATAGCTGATGAGATTTGTAGTCATTGTTGGCAAAGGTATATGCCCTTTTGTTAATGTTTCTTAAGGATTATGTACCTCATGTCTCAGACTTCTCTCTCCCCCTTAATCTGGCTAATTATAAATTATTTTATTCCTGTTTTCATATTTTTTTGTTTTAGGGTCTTGTTAAAGAGTTTACAGTTTCTTGTGAATTGATAGGTGTATTTAGTAGATAGTAGTCTTCTGTGTAGATACAAATGAATAAATGAATCTCAGTCTTGACTTCTGGACACTAATCATATTGTCTTAGTGACCCTATATATTTAGAACTGCTATATCCTTTTCAGAGTTTGGTTCACACTGAACTTAAATGATTTTTTTTAGGGGTGTATCAGTTAAAGTTTAGATATTGTCACAAAACTTTGTTTGCAGGGAAGTATATGGAACTTCTGCAGTGCAAAAGTTAGAATAGTTTTGGGTAGCTATTTGCAATCATGAAATCATCCCATTGGGTATTATAACTTGTGAAACTAGCAAGCTGAGACCATTACTAGCATGCAAGTAGTCGTAGATGTTTATGGAGTGTTATGAAATCTTCATATTATCATTGTCCTATAATTTAAAAATTGAGAACAATTAAATACTGATAAATGAATGCTGAAAGCTTGCTTTCAATGATTTTTTGCTTGTTAGAATTTATAAAAAAATGCAGTACTTCTTGTAATATCTAATTTGTGGACTTTCATTTCTAGACCATGTATCATTGATTTGAAATAATTTTCTTTTTGTCGATTTAGTTATGTAGGTATTTGTATTGGTAGACAGTATCCCCTTTTTTTGGAGTTGATGTTCACTTTGTTGCCTGGGCTGATGTCATTAATTCAAGTGATCCTTCTGCCTCAGCCTCCTCAATAGCTGGTACAGGGTACACCACCATTCCCCACTAAGAAAGTTTTTGATTGCAGTAGTAGTAGCCTTGAGTGTTCGGTGCTTGTTATCAAATTGTAACTAGGATCTTTTAGGTATTGTAAACATCTAACATATTTCTTCCTTAAAATGTAGATTTGAAATTCTTAGAAATAGAAAAATTTCAGACATGTGTTGTGTGGTGGTAGTGGCGTGTGCATGTGCCATATGCAAAAAGTGCCAGTTAGCAAACTAAGATATAGCTGAATTCTTTTTTGGGGAGTGGGGTGATGGTAAGACATAGTCTTGCTTTGTAGCCCAGGCTCAAACTTGGATTCCACTTGTCTGAACGCCTCCCAAGTGTTGGGACTATAGTTGTAAACCTCTACACCCAACTCTGTATTTTCTTTCTTTTTTTTTTGTATTTTCTTTCTAAAAAAATGTGTTTTATATATATTTGTGTATAGCTTTATAAATGTATAGATGTGATATTCAAACTTAGTTTATTTTTAGTTTTTTTGTGTGTGTGTGTGGTACTGGGGATTGAACCCAGTGCTTTCACACTGACCTACATTCCCCAGCCCCCTTTTTAATTTTGAGACAGGGTCTTGATAAGTTGCCCAGTTTGGGCTAGAACTTGTGATCCTCCTGCCTTATTCTCCCAGAGTACTGATAACTGATACTACAGTTGTGCATCACTACACCTGGCTATAAACTTGGTTTATTCTGATTTTTTTTCCCTTGTCTTTTTTTTCCTGGCTTTCATTAAACATTTAATCTGTCTTCTATTTCAGGTATCCTCTATTTATACATGATTCTAGATTTCTCTTTATGCTCAAAGAACTATGTAGATGCACATTTAGATACAAATGCAGGGTTTTTCAGTATGTTCTAAAAAGAAAACCCAGAATCATCCACATCTTGACTGTTTTCATGTGGAGTATAATTTATTTGTAATGACTACATAATATATCATAAGAACATATCAAATTTAGCTATTCCTTAGTTAATAGACACTTTATTCTTTCTCTTTTTTCTTTTTTGGTTGCTCCACATTTGCGTTTCCAGGGGATAAATTTCAAAAAATGGGGTAACTTTGAGAAAGGATATTTAAAAAAAAAAACAAAACTTCTAATGTTAACAAATTTTTTTTAGCAGATTATTTTCCAAAAAGTCTTAACCCTTTGTGTTTCTTTCATCAATAAAAGGCAACTTTTTCTTTATATCTATTCCAGAAATTGGTATTGTAAAACTTTAATTTTTGTCAGTCTGTTGGATGTAAAGGAAAGGGTATCTCACTGGAATTTTGATTTACAGATCCCATGTGTGAATGAATTTAAAGGTTTCTTTGCCCTTTGGATTTGCCCTCCCATGAATTGTCCTGTCTTTTGCCTCAAACACATGGTAATCCTACCTCCACCTCCCAAGTACTGGGATTATAGGCATGCAACACTACACCTGGCTTTTTTGCCTGCTTTTCTGTTGGGGTGTGCTTTATTAGTTTTTGAGATCTCTTTGTTGTTGTGCATATTAATCCTTTGATTTAATATAAGAATGTGTCATCCCCTCCCCCCCTTTTTTTTTGCTTTCTAGTATCCCTGACTCTGGAGAAATTTAAATATTTAAAAATTTAATATTTACTATATTGAGAATTATTTTTGTCTTCATATAGTTATGCTAACGTATATTAAATAATCATCTGCTTAATGAATCCCTGCCCTTCTCCCCCAATTAGCTACTTCCTTTCTTTATCTACATTTTACTAACTTCTAGAATTGGAAGAAGGGAATGACATCTGGCATTCAGGAGGGCTGAGTCTCATTTGGAATTGATAGGTCTTCAGAGGATTCAGAAAGTCTCCGGGGCTACTCTGGGAAGATCACAAAGAGGCCCTTAAGAGGGAGCTTTGTGACTTGCTTTTGGAAAATAAAGCTAGTTAGGACTCCCTGTATCTTGCTTCCTCTGTAATAGCTGTAATGGAGAGTGAACCCAGGGCCCTTGCGCTGAGCTATATTCCCAGCCATCCTTTCCCCCTGTATTATTTTGAGACAAGGTCCAGCAGAGTTGCTTGAGGTGGGCTCAGACTTGAGATCCTCCTGCCTCAGCCTCCCTGAGTCCTGGGATTATGCACCACCATGCTTTCTGCCTTTGTCTTGTCTTGTTTACCTACCATGTATTAGTGGATCTGAGACATAATCTTAATTGTGATACCATTATATTACAGTCCTTACAGGAAAGCTTTTTTTCTTTGTCCTTAATATCTGTTGACTATATAGATAGTCGAGAAACATAAAATGTTTTAAAAATTATTTGACATAAAAGCTCCAGCATATTTCAAAGAACTAGGCTTGGAGGTCCCATTTGACCCAGCTATCCCCCTGCTGGGTATCTTCCCAAAAGAATTAAAAGAATCATGCCACAGCAATATATGTGCACCTATGTTTGTAGCGGCACAGTTTGTAATTGCTAAAGCTTGGAAACAGCCCAAGTGCCCATCAACTGGAAAATGGATACAGAAGATGTGGTTTTTTAATAAAATGGAGTACTACTCAGCCATAAAGAACGAGAAACTAGAGATACTTATAGCTAAATGGATGCATACTGAGGCCATCCTCTTTAAGTGAAATAAACAGGACACACATGTGTAAATACCAAATAGTTTCTCTAGTGTGAGAAACTGAAAGTGTGATTAAGGATTAAAATGATTAAAACAAATAATTGATAATTTGAAATAGAAAAGGTTCAAAGGGGTAGGGGTAGCTGGAGGGGAATGGGAGCGATCAGAGTTACAGGCTGGAATCTGGAAAGAATCCATATATAGATTGTGTTTAAAACTGTAGGAAGAGATATAGATAGAGACTAGGCTGGAGCTCATCAGTGGGTTGGGAAGAAAGAGTCACTGAGATCAAAGGAGAGAAGGGTGTGTTTCCAGAAGAAGCACATACAACTATGTATAGTACACAGCACTCGATAATGTGATAAATGACTGTTACTGTTTTAGGTACTTATCATAACATGCTGTGCTTTTCATCCTTTAAAGCATAATCCTACTTATATAAAAGAGTTTACTGTAAAAGTGTGCTGCTATGCCAGTGGTAGCCTCATATATCTCGTGTTTAACTGCATACTTGGATAATATCAAGGGGCCGTCACAGGTGATTGATGTATATACCTTCTCAGTTTGCACTTAAAAGTTGGCACTCTGTGTGGTACTTTGCGATACACAGGGATGAAATTGCCTAATAATGTATTTCTCAGATTATATTTCCATCACGTGTCACATGACTGGATTGAAATTTAAATTAAAATTTGGCCTATGTGGAGTCTACTAGCCAATTAGAATTTTTTTTTCAGATCACTATTTGTTCAGTATTAGTTTTGAAAATATTTCTAAAACAAATCACATCCTTTGATGTCTTGTTAATGCTTAAGATTTTTTTTAATTATATGGAAAAATGTTTCAGTACTTTTCAGTTTTGGTTGATTTCTATTATATTTGAATATTATAGTTTTTTCCCTTGCATTGCTTTTCTTTGAATAATTTTAGTTTCTGTATATGTGTGTGTTTAGTGAATGAAAATAAAGTTACACACACACAAAAGAAAGCTACAGCACATTTGAGTTCTGAGTTCCTCAGAGTGCCATAGTTGAGCATTCTGAAGTGTCCACTCCTTTTGTTTGCAAATGGAGAAACACTTTTTCTGTGATGATTAGCCAAATCTGGGAGACATTCAGCCAGCCTTTCTCAGTCTAAGTTTCCTGTCTATGCACTATTTTTTTTAATTCACTCATCTTGGCACATAGGTAGTACTGTGTATAAGAGACATGTTAATTCATTACACACAGTGGGTGCCTTATTGGATTGGGCTTTATAGATGCATATTTATAAACAAGTCTGCTTAATTATTTTTGGTTTTTTTGAGACAGGGTCACATGAGGCTAGCCTTATACTCACAGCGATTCTCTTGCCTCAGCCTCCCAAGTGCTGGGATAACAGGTGTGTGCCTTGGTACTACCATGCCTGGCTAATTTTCTCTTTTAAAAAATTGTGAAATGGATCAAAAATCTGCAAGTTTTGACTCTGGTGTTTTCTTGGTGTTTTCAGGAGGTGTCAAAGGAACAACAGGTGGACATTTGATTGATTTGAGGTGTCAGCCATGGGTAGAGATATCTAAATATTAGAAGTTGAGTTGAGAATCCAGAGCATTTATTTCCACACAAAGGCTTGGGAAATTGGTGAAAATAGAATTAGTTGTATGAGGCAGTGTTGCTAATTAATCTGAGCAGTGGTTTTCTCTTTTTCTATTATGTACTTAAAGATTTTGTTTAAAAGTATTACATAAAATGGGAAATGGAAGCAGAATAAGTTGGTAAAAACATCTTTACTTTAAGATGAGTTTGCTTCATCATATGATCCTGAGTGCAACGGAGAACATTGATGTTGTAAACATACTTTAAAAGACTTCTGCTAGTTGCCAGGATTTTCTTCCAAGAATTTTCACCCACTGTACAACTTTTGATGCTGGTACTTTGATTTTATCAGAAGGTGTCAGCACTACCTTCTGGTAAGAAAACTCAGTTCTGGGCTGGGAATGTAGCTCAGTGGTGGAGTGCTTGCTTAGCATGGATGAGGTCCTGGGTTCAGTCCCCAGTGCCAAAAAAGGAAGAAAGGTCAGTCATTTCGAAAGTGGTTCTTTTAGTGGCTTACTGACTGGAAATGTCAAAGGGTTATAGTCAAGTGCCACAGAAAAATTGTAGGCAAACCAAGTTTAAATATCTCTAAACAGTGATATTTATATCTTGACTGCCATGTGAGTAGAAGGACATCTTCTAAGATGTCCTCAGTTCTAAGAACCATCCTGATTTCAGCGATGTTAAATTGTTAGAACTGGGGCTGGAAAGCCAGGTGTGTTGGCATACAGTTGTAATCGTAGCTGCTTAGGAGGCTGAGTTGGAAGGATCTCTGGCTTGAGTCCAGCGTGGGCAATTTAGCAGGACCTTGTTTCAAAATAGGATAAAAAAGGCTAGGGTTGTAGCTCAGTGCTACTGGGTTCAAATCTCCCTTCCCCCAACAAAGAGTTGGGAGCAGGAAGATTGATTAGGGATAGAAGAAAAAGCAGTAAATACACTAATAATTCATCAAGTGATACCAAGTGATAATCAAATGCATTGTAGTGGTTCATGAGAAATTAAAAACCTGAAGTAATGAATTTTGCATAAATTATACCAATAAGTTTTCCTTTTTGATGGCTTATATTTTTATAATTAGATTTATTCTCAGTAATTTTTAACCGACATAGTGAGATTGAAAATGGACATTTAGTGAGAGGAAAGACTACAGCCTCAAACAAATCTGAGCCTAGTACCTCTAGTAGAAAATATTTTAATGAGTTTAGTTTTAGAAATGCAATACTACAGTTGCTTCAGTAACTAAGCAATGTTTTTTGTTTTTGCATATTGGAGAAGGGATAAAAAAATGTAAAAGTATTTGTGACCTTGCCAAATCTGGAGAAAAATCTTTAAATTTTATGCTAGTATCCATGGCAAAAGACTGTAAAAAGGAAAATTTTGATGGAAACATCAAAGCTAGAGTGACTCAAACAATATGGTAAAAATACTTGGTGAAATTTGAACTAAACAATATTGTGAGTCTGGTAGTTCCTTTTGCTTGCTGTAGAGAACAAATGTGAACTAGGGGCTTGGTTTCTGACAGGCCCCTTGTTTTACCATGAAAATTTTTAATAGGTTGGACTTGAGATTGGGATCATTAAAAAGCTAATGATTCCACTAAGTATAGTTTCTGACCTCCATTTAAGACGATTATATTATTTTCGGCGGGGAGGGGTTGGCTAGCTATTCTTTTGCTGTCAGTAATTTATTTTGCAATCAGTAAACTTTTCTAACAATAATTTTGGAATGTAAGAGTTAAATCTTAGGTTTGTCCTTGTGTGCCTGTAATTCTGTGGGAGGCTGAGGCTGTAGAATCACTTAAGGAGTTCCAGACCAGCCTAGGCAAAATACTGAGACTCTGTCTCAAAACAAAACAAAAAACAAACCAAAACAACAAAATTAAAGCTTTAGGCTGTAAATCTTGAAGTCTTGGATTTTGCTTTTAGGTTTTCATTCAGAACTTCACTTTGTGAATTCAAGTGGTTTAGTTTCGGATTACTGATTATGTTTGTTAATAGTGTGCTGAGTATTAAGTTTTTCAGTTTGTTTCCCCCTTTAAGTGGAGTGTAAATGTAGTGTTGTAATGAATTAAATAATAGGAAGGCATTGATGATTTTTAAAACAATCTAAAGTAATAAAGTTTTTCAGTTCGTTTCCCCCTTTAAGTGGAGTATAAATGTAGTGTTGTAATGAATTAAATAATAGGAAGGCATTGATGATTTTTAAAACAATCTAAAGTAATAAACTATTTTCCAGTCACATTTTTCTAGAGAGAACAGTAATGTAATGGGTTTAGTGAGAATGTTTTTCATGCCTTTGATATACTGATTAGTATTTTAAACATTTAAATTTTAACCAGAGTCCATGCTTTGCACGTATTTTGTCTTTATGATTGCGAACTACATGTAGGTGTTTTGTTCTAGAGTTATGAAAGGTACCTCATGTACCCTATTGAGTGTTTGTACCATGCTTAATCTTACCATGTGTCATAATGATTAAAAGAAAAGAACACCAGAAAGAAGACTTTTAAAGTAGTACACACACACACACACACACACACACACACACACACACACACAGTCCACAAGTTAGGCAGATAATCTTTTTTTTCAGAAGCCATTTAAACTTTATCTTAAAATTGGGACGAATCTTATGCAGATGTTTAAAAAATAAGACTGAGATTTATATGCTGATAAGGATCTACAAGACACAAAGTGTGAGGAGTAAAGGGAAACATTTTAAAAGTTACATATTAAAATTGTTGTCTCCAAATTACTTCGTTACATGGTTCATATCCTGTTTCTTCACAGCTTGTTCTTACCTGAGAATATTAAATTGGGTATCTAGACATTTGTTGTTTCATCCACTTTATTATCTTTGTTAACTTTTATTTACTTGTTTATTGGTACTGAGGATTGAACCCAACCTCAGCCTTTGCACTGAGGTAAATCTCTTGCCTTTGTAAAATTTTTAAGATGGTCTCACTAAGTTGCAGAGTTGCCCAGGCTGGGCTCAAACTTATGTTTGTCTTACCTCAGCCTCTCAGAGTGCACCACCACACCTGACTCCCTCTTCTTTTATTAAGAGTTTGTATGGACTATTATTATTTATTACAGCTCATCTTTTAGTTACTATAAATTTATAAAAGTATGACTTTTCAGATTTTGTTTCTTGGTTTAGGAGGGGATCACTCATTTTTTCTCCCAGAATTTTTGATTCAAAAAATGTTGAATCTTTAATCCACCAATTGGTTTTGATGAAGGCACTCACTTTTATTTTCCTCAATTATGTATTAGCCAAATATCCCATTATAAATTAAGAGAAATCCATTCCTTTCCTGTTTGTAACATTCTAAATGACTTTCACATATTGGAATCTATGTTCTTTGGCTTTAAAATTTTAACTTTTTTCTTGTCGCTTCCTTCCTTTCTCCCTCCCTCCTCCCTTGTTCCTCTTCCCATTTGAACACTTTCTTCCCATTTCCCAACCTCCATTATACATCTCGGTCCTTATTTCCACATGCATTTTCTCACACCAGAGAAACAGTGTGGCACTTAAACATGTGTGTCTGACTTAAGAATATGGTCTCAAGGTCCATCCATTTAGCTATAAATGTGTGCAGCTTATTTCAGTTTTAAAGAAACTCCTATTGTAGGTAAAAAATGGTCTTGTTATCTGCCACCTCAGCCCCTAACTTAAAGTTTCTTTCTTCATTTTTTTTTTTGTGGTAATGGGGATTGAACCCACAGACATCACACTGAGCTGTATTATATCCCCAGCCTTTTAAAAAAATTTATTTGGAGACATGATCTCACTAAGTTGCCCAGGCAAGGGCTCCAGTTTGCTATCATCCTGCCCTAGCTGGGATTACAGGAATGTACCACCATCCCCAGGTAAAAGTTTCTCTCTTGAATGCTTGTTTTCTGTTTTGAGGTACATTTTACTATGTTTTTATTATGATTCTTTTTCCTCTCAGTAGAGTATACAGTATCAAAATCTAAGATTATGATGATGTTTTACATTTTTGTAAATTTTTAACATTAGAGTTTCAGAAATTCCTGCACATAGGTCCTACACATTTTTGTTGATTTTTTTTTTTTTTTAAGTTGCTGTTGTGAGAATGTTTTTTGTCCATTTTAGAACTGCTTCTTGCTTGGATACAGAAAGTGAGTTGATAGTTAACTTGCCACCTTACTGAACCACTAGGAAAATTTTTCTCTTAATTTCTATTTTATGATAGATAACATTTGAAAATCAGCTTTTTAAATAGTGCCTCCATTGCTCACAGGTTCCTGCTGTTTCCTTCATTCCTTTACCCATGCACCCTCCAAAACATACTGCCAAGTATTGCATTTATTGTATGGTATTTCTGTGTGTTTGAATCCAGGGAGCACTAAGCCTCATCCCCAGCCCTTTTTTATTCTGAGATGCTCTCATTAAGTTGCCTAGACTGACCTTGATCCTCCTACCTCAACCTCCGGAGTAGGTGGAATCACCAGTCCTCATCCTTTTTGACATCAAGATCTGATTTCATGGAAGACAAATTCTGTGCACACGCACGCGTATGCAGAATTAAATTCTTATTAAAAGCACACAGTGTAGATCTTGGGAATGTGCAATTACTGTGAGAATCTGATGCTTCCACTGTTCTGACAAGAGGTGGAGCTCAGAAATTAATGAGAACCTTGAGGGAGTGGGTATAAATACAGATGAAGCTTTGCTCCCTTGAGATCTGCTCACACCTGCCATGCGTCTAAGTTCCTAACAGTTTACAGACTGGTATTGGTCCTTCCCTGGGGCGGGTAGGGGCCCCTGGCTGGGATTATAGACATACACCACTACACCTGGGTGGTTGTATAGGCATGCAGTACTCCGTTGTTTTTACTATATGATGCCCTGTTTACTATTTTGTCACATACATGGCAATACCATTTTAAGATATTGATAACACGTCAAATGTGTTGTACTGTACTCTTTTTTTATTTTAAATTATACTTGTGTTTTAAATGTAAAATACTGAGCTATGTGAATGAACAAAATGAGCAATCATTTAATGATGTCTTAGAACCTTTTGAGTTTGCTTATGTATGGGGATAAGAGGAAAAATGTTTTATTTTGAGAAGTAAAATCTGCAGGTGCTGTGATCCAGGCCCCTCAGTTAGTGCCTGAAATTGGCTGTTTTTTCTTATACATGCCAACCATTTCACTTAAAGCACTTTAGGACTTCTCTTTGGTGTGTCTGAACTGCCAGCAGCACTACTGGTGCTTTGGGGGCCACTACTGGTGCTTTGGGGACCATGAAGTGTACATAATCACTATGTTATTGCCATAGTTGATCTGACAATGAAGACAGTTACCAAGTGGCTAGGAGAGTGAGTAGCATGTACATGGCATGGATACACTGCATGAAGGAATGATTCATGTCCTGAATCATGAGAGATATCATCATGCTACTCAGAAGGGTGCACAATTTAAAACTTAATGAATGGCTTGTTTCTGGAATTTTTCATTTAATATTTTTGGATTGTAGTTGACCTCAGGTAACTGGAACTGCAGAAAACAAAACTGAGAATAGAGAAGGACTATTGTATGGGTCCTGGACCAGGTGAACGCAAGTAGGAACAAATGTTGGGGCCACTATAAGGTGGCTAGAAGTTGTGGACACTTAATGGCATAAAGCCTCCCTATACCATTTGCAGACAAATGTGGTTATTTTAAACATTTTCCTAACAGAAGATTTCAGTAAGGATCTAGCCCTGCCATTTTGTATTTCTTAAGCAGATAGGAACTCTACATCATTCTGAAAGTTTAAAGGTATTGTCTGTCCAGCATTAAATGGGCTGAGTTTTATAGAGATCTAGCCATTAGAAGTATCTTATCCCTAAGATTTAGGGATTACATTTTGGGGCATAGGCCATTAGAAGTTGCTCTTTACAGTCCAAATAAGTCTTAAAGACTTAAATATAAAGTTTTTTTTACATCTCATTGTAGAAAAGCATTAGCAATAAGATGTCTAGAGCCGTGTATTTTCTTTTTTTTTTTTTAGAGCTATGTATTTTCTTATAGTTTGTGCAAAATGTGCACCTCAACAAAGTATTGGTACTAAAGTTTATGGTGGAAATTGTGGTGTAAGCACATTTTTGTTTTTTTGGTGCGGAGGATCTAAACTATGGTCTCATGAATGGTAGGTAAGCACTGGTCTTTAGATAAAAATAATTTTATTATGATAAGTGGAATTTTCAAGTGGCTGAAATTCTGTTTTGATTTAATCCATTATATGAATTATTCAGAAACTAGTGAATTAACTATTGTGAAACTTGACAAACTAGTGTTGAAGGACTAGAAACTTATTGAAAGCTGAAGATAGGAATAACTGCTGATAGCAAGAGATGATTTACTAATATTTATGAACTGGTGATTCTTAGTTTTTTTAATTATTTGCTTAAAACATGGGAAGGATTTGTTGGTGACATAAATATGAAAGTGCTGACCAAATGATTGCTGAAAGTGAAGATGCATTGTACTACAAATAGAGAAACAAGCCAGGATGTCACTATAGGATGGTTAGAAAATCAGCCTGAACAGGAGTGGCAACTCTTAACTTTAGATTTTGGCAGAGAAAAGAATAACAAATACTTTTCAGAATTGTAAGGTAGAAAAGCTTAATGAGGTATGATACTTAATTAACTAAAGTGTGCTCAAGAATGTACAAGAGGGCCGGGGATTTAGTTCAGTGGTTTTGCTGCCTGCTGAGCAGGCGCAAGGACCCGAGTTCAATCCCCAGTACCAAAAAAAAAAAAAGTACAAGAGATAAAGCTGGGATGAGTCCTGGCAGCCAGATTCCAGATCTTGAACTCTTAGTCACAGCGCTAAATATGGCCTCATTCAGCTAATGCCTGTGATTCAAGGATGTGCATTTGTTTTTTGCTAATTTCAAGGTAGGTGATGCTATGTGAAAAATAAGGTTCAGAGAGTTGAATTTACAAGATTATACATCTCACGAATGGTGGAGATGAGAATCAAACACTGATCTATGTAATTCCAAACTTTAGATGCTTTCAGTATAGCATTTTCTCTATCTTACTGTCTCTATGTCTTTATCATATTGTAGTTACATGTAACATTTAATATTGATAAGCTTTTAATGTTTTGTTTCTTACAGGGATTTATCAAAGATGTTCATGAAGACTCCCTCACAGTTGTTTTTGAAAATAAGTAAGTTATTTTTATAGACAGATCTTAATTTTAAAGATTGCTAGTGCTACACTGTTTCTGATATTACTACTGCTGGTGGGCAAATGCTTTTGCTTTTGAGTGGGAATGCTTTGGGTGTTATGATCATCTTAGGAGTTTGTATAAGGCCAGCTTTGATAACTCTTCAATTGTTTTTCTCTCAATTTACTCATCACTCTTTGTCAAAACATATGGATATCATTAGGTAGTTTTTTGCAGAAATAGATCCCACAAATGACATTTTAATATGCTAAATTTTATCTTTTATTAGTACATGTTTGAATATGCTTAATTTTTAAAAGCCCAGAATGTTAAAATGAGACTAAAGGTATTATGCTATCATCTAATTGCGTGATATTACTTAATTAATGAGAGCTAGTGTAAATTTATATATATGGGCTAGATAGTCTAAAAGTAGGAAGGTCAGTCAAGCATCGTAGGGTTGGGAAAGAAGGATTATAAAAGCAGATTCATTGAAGGTCAAAGAACTGTTCAACTTCCACATTTGAGCTGCTTCTGGAACTGCCTGAAAAGATCTTTGCCCAGCAGCAACTTCAGTGTAGAAACAAGTATTGAGATGATTTCTGTCTTTGAGCAACTGCCATTTAGATGGTAATGATGAAAAGAAACAGCCCAAAATCATTTCACTTGTCACATGGTGCTTTACCACCCAGTTTGGCAGATAGAAGCCTTAGAAACATTTTATATGTTAGTATACCTCTCAGGCATTTAACTTAAGGCCAACAAGAACTTATATCTATCAATTTAGTTTATGGAATACAGTAACTCATAGATAAGTAGTTTAATATATTAATATTTGCTACAAAGATTAAAGAAAACAAGTGTTTTATAAGTCTTAATTATAATGTATATGTTTGTTGTAGAACAATGAGAATAAAGCTTTGGTAATTCAGCTATTTAAAGGATTGCTTTTTTTACTTTTTTTCCCCCACCTTGGTGTTAGGGATTAAACCCAGGGCCCCTGTAAGCTAAGTATGTGCTGTACCACTGAGCCGCACCCTCAGCCCGAATTGCTGTGTTTTTTTCTCTGAGTGTATGTACTAAAAAGAATTATGCAGTTTTTATTGTTTTGAAATCTATGAAATTGTGTTCCTTTCTTCACAAGTCATGTAGTTGTGTTTTGAGATAAGTTGGTCCCACCACTTTTACTTGGCATCTGTGGAAATGTTACTTTATTTTGAACCTAAGTTAGTAATAACTGAACTTAGCTTATTCCGTTAATAGAATAATTTATGTATCATTCTTAGGATGATTAACTTGGAATTTAATGCAGTGTTGTTTATAAATATTACTAAGAGTTATGCAAAATCTTTTCTACCTCTATTCAGAAATTGTAGTATTACACTAAATAATTAACTTAAAAAATATGCAGTACTAAGCATAGGCTATTATATAGTTTATGTTTAAGGAGCTGTTAGAATAGTACATCTTTAAATTATTATTTCTTTTCTGATCTTTCAGTTGGCAACCGGAACGCCAGGTTCCATTTAATGAAGTTAGATTACCACCACCACCTGATATTAAAAAAGAAATTAGTGAAGGAGATGAAGTAGAGGTATGTGTTAAGTTTCTTTTCTTATGGTACCTACTGTTTAAAAATTTGTGGGGGAGGGTGCTGGGGATTAAACCTAGGGCCTTCACACTGAGCTACATCTTCAGTCCTTTTTTAATTTTGAGATGGAGTCTGACTAAGTCTGAGCTGCCCAGGGTGCAGTGAGATCCCTCTTGTCTCAGCCTTCCGGAATGCTGGGGTTAAAGGGGTATGACACCTCTGGCTTGTTTTAAATAAATATTCTTCTAGAAAATCTGTTCAGTTGGTGGATAATATAATTCTAACTTTCTATCTGTGATGGCTTTGTAATGTAGAATTGCTTGAGATTTGGAGTCAGAACTGGATTCTTGTCTCAGCTCAATTTTTTGCTTTGTGTATTTGATGATGAGTGTCTTTTTCACTAAAGTGAAAATTGAGCATTAATAGTACATTTGGATTGGTTTTAAAAGAATCTGACACAGAATATGGTATTGGTCACTATTTTTCGTTTTTACTGGTTAGACTAGTGATTTGGTTCGGTATCTTTTAAAATGTTGATAATTGGGCCGGGGATTTACCTCCGTGGTTCTGGCGCCTGCCTCGCAAGCTGAGGACCTGAGTTCGATCCCCGGTACCAAAAAAAAAAATGTTGATAATTACCACCCTTTATTGTAGAGATTAATAATCTGGTTCATATGTGTTATGAAATATTATAATTAGCAAACCTTGTGGGATATTGTAGAAATGTTTGGGAAAATTTTAAAAGTCCAGAAAAGCAAAAAGGAACAGAAAGAAATCAGAAAAGAACACTGTACAGCCCCACCCCCACAGTGGGTTCTTATTGTACTACTCTTTTATCTTGCTTTTTTCAAACTTAGTAGCTCTTGGGTGTCTGTCTTTAATATTAACTGTTTATTAACATGCCTGCTGTTACAAAAAAACTTAAAAATAATTGTTAGAAGTTGAATGATGAGTCTAGAACATTTTATTTTCATTACAAGAAATTGGTACTATTCTACTAGATGCTCAAATATGCTATGTAATTTTCACAGGAAGTTGGCTTGATGGAAGAGATTTTTAAAAGTCTTTGTGTGTACCTAATTTATATAGGAGTGGGTAGGAGAACCTCTTAACTGATGAAATGAGTGTCAATGTACATACATTTTTTTTCCTGCTATGCCGAGGAAAAGCCAAAGGCCTTATGCATGTTAGAAAAGTGCTCTACCAATGAGCTGTACCACCTAGCCCTAAGTCAATGCTTTTACAGTCCTGTTCTGTTCTACTGGTCTCTGTGTCTACCTTTTGTGCCAGTACCAGGCTGGTTTTGTTACTTTGGCTTTGTAGTATAATTTTTTAAAAATTTCTTATTACTTTATTAGTACATGCAGTATGTAATTATATTCATCATAGTTATTTGTACACAGTGGAGTACTTCTCTGCCATAAGGATAACTTCGAGGCCATTTGTAGGTAAATGTGATAGACATTTCTGAATGCTTTTTTCTGCCGGTTTCATTTTCTTTTAATAAGGTTTTGAGTCTCTTAATCCTTATACTAGAGAGGCAAATAATTTTATTACTTTAACCTCTGATTACTTAAACTTACTTCCATTATAAAATTGCTTTGATTTAAATTATTCTGAGTTCACACAGTGCTATTTTATTTTGCTAAAACAAAACTATGTTGTAACTTGTGTTGAGGTGTTATTAGCCCACTCTGTAAATATTAGTGTTCAATTTACTCACTTTTTCTTTTATAGTTAGCTTCCACCAAAAGTGAATACCAAAAACTTTTTGGTAAGGAGACCTGTAACTGTAGTCTAAATATATTACTGTTCTTGAGGAAAATGTCATTGGTAGCACATGGAAATATGATGTAAATCAGAGTGTGAAGTAGGGTATGTGGTAGGTATTGTGGATCATGACAGTGGTGCTGGGGATTATGAAACTATTTTCATTTGGACTTGAAACATCAAGGCAGCTGTTTTCTTTTTTTTAGTGTTGTCTTTCTGTAATTTTGTTTTCTGTGAAGATATCAAAAAGACCTTGATTTATTTTTATTTTTCAAAATTAATTTCTCTTATCAACATTTTCCTTCTGGAATTCTAGGCCCTTCAAGAGTCAAGTCAGGCAAGGAATGCCTTGGGTTCAGAAATGTTCTAGAATTAGAAATACATGGAGGTCAGTTTTGGTAATAGTGCTTTTTATACTTTGTGTTGTCCATGCTCAGACACTTTATGAGTCTATTTATGGAAAAACTGCTCACTGGTAGGCTGAAGCTGTTACAGTGCTCTTTTCCTAGTCCATGTGCAGGAAGGTTCAGCATTGTTCTTGGACCTGCCTCCTGATTTGTGAACTGTTGTGATTGTTTTATTTTATTTTGTGCTTCATGATTCAACCTTGATAAATTTTTCTCTGCATGATTTGATGAATTACCAAAATTGAAGATATCATCACTACTTACTTATTTATTTATTTATTTGTTTTTATTTTTTTGGTACCGGGGATGGAACTCGGGTCCTTGCGCTTTTGAAGCAGGCGGCAGAACCACTGAGCTAAATCCTCAGCCCTCATCATTACTTTTTTAACGTTTGAAAATTTAAGAAAAAAGTTTGAGCTTAATACCCATGGATTGTGTATATGTGTGGGGGGGGGGCAGGTTCCTTTTTTTTTTTTTTTGCAGTACTAAGGATCGAATTCAGGACCTTGCACTTGCAAGGCAGGCACTGTGCCACTGAGCTAAATCCCTGGCTCTGGTATTTGTTTTTTGCCACCCTTTGTTATCTGAATGACCTGGACCATTTAGAAATTTTTTTATTTTTAAAAATTTTTTTATTTCATACAACTGTATTTTTAAAAATCTTGTTAATGTACAGGCCTTGGCACATTAAAAACAAACTTCATAAACAGATCTTTCCTGAACTGTAGGATAGTGGAATGTCAGAAGTCAACAAAATGATAAACTTAAAGTGCTGAAACAGAAAGCACGTCACAAAATCTGTTCCCTGAAACGGTACATAGCCGCATTTACATACTTCACTTTTTAAGTGGCAGTGAATGTCTTCTTGGCCTGACTCATGCAGAAATAGTTTCATGGCAGTAAAAATCAAGGGAAATAAGTGATTAGCCCTTGACCAACTTTAACCTTCCTTTCATAAGAGAAAACAGAAGGATTCAGAATTGGAAGTTGAAATCCCAAAATGTAATTACTTGGAGATTGAGAAGGCTGGTAGATAATTAAACCCCCTTTCCTGGGAAACAGAGCCCTTCCCTCGCCCTTTTTTTGGTATCTGGGCTTGAGCTCAGGACCTTGTGCTTTTGAGGCATTGCGGTGCCACTGAGTAAAATCCTTGGCCTGAGAGCCACCCCCCCTTTTTTTTGTACCAGGGATTGAACTTGGGTCCTTGTGCTTGCGAGGCAGGCGGCAGAACCACTGAGCTAAATTCCAGGCAAGAGAGCCCTTTGTTTTTATGCTTGAAGTTTTGTGAAGTAAAAAAAGAAAGTATTAGAGAAGAACACTTCAGAATCAGTGAACTAAAAAAGTTTTAAATTCATTATTTTTAAATACTTAGGTTATTAGGAAATCTAAAATGTTACACAGTTAGAAGTAAGTAACAGTCCCAAGTTTCCATGGAATCTAGTAGTTTAGTGTCTGGACATCAAACAGGTCACAAACTCCTTCATTATCATCTAAATTATAGTTGTCATCTTCATGGGTAGGAGAAAGCACTAAGAGTGGAAGCACTTCAGAAGACATTAACTCATCAATAATATCTCCACTAATAGATCCTGCACAGAAGCTATTTCTGTAGCTGGTATCTGCTGAAGATTCTGGCTTCCTTTCGGACACATGTTGCTTGGGCGGGTTCTGAGCCAGCATGCTGGATTTCTGTGGAATCATTGGAGTGGAGGACTTGAGAAGAAGGCTGTTGAGGTCATCAGGTGGGGGAATGGGAAAACTCACAGGCTGGACTCTTATATTACAAGCAACACATGGATAGGTCCTGAATGACTCTTTAAACTGATCTGGTATTTCTTTTGTCCATTCTGACCCATTTCGGGAATAGGTACCTCCAGCTGCGTACCAGAAGGTGCCTGAATAGCCAAAAGTGTATCACCATTAAAGCAATTGCAGGCATCTTCATGAGTTACATAGGAAAATCTGTTATTAATGGATTCATCCACATTTTTGATGCTTTGCTGAAGCCACAGTTTCTGCTGATCAAGTTCTCTTTCCTTCAGTTCTAGATCTTCAATTTCAGCTTTAAGAAATCTTTATAACTTCTTTAATATTACAGCCAGCACCTGCACCTTTCCATTGGATACTATTTTTCGACTTTTTCAATTAAATCAATTCCTTTTAAGACATCGGTGATATCATAAATTCTTTTTTAGCCTCACAGCCAAAGTATCTTCAGCTGCTTTGAGATCCAGGATGCCATCTTTGGCTTTCTGCAGCAGTGACAGGAACTTGGTGGTGAGCAGCCCCAGGCTCTTCTCATGCCTGCTGCGGGCCCCCCCCCCCCCCCATACAGAGATGTGGCATCTGGGGGCTGTCCCTGCAGGGACTGCACCTTCGGCCATGGGCTCTGCCGCCATTGTATCAGGTGGTAGGGCCCACCTGCCTCAATTGCCACTGGCCATTGTGCTCCCTTGCCGCCACCTGCTGGGTTGCAGCGCTTACAGGCAGCTTAGCAGGGCCTGCACACAACAAGTATGCTGTGCCTCCACCCCATCCCCAAGCCCTGGAGCGGGGGAAGGAAGCCCACTGTGGAGGGGAGGGGGAATGGAAACAACAAGTAGCCCAGATTTATTTTTTTGAATCAAGCAGTTTTTTTTTTTTTTTTCAGACACCCCCCCCCCCCCTTAGTGCTTGTGCTTTTTAGTGGTCTTGGGGATTGAACCCAGAATATCCAAGCATCCCCTACCCTTTTTATTTTTTTTTAAATTTTGAGACAGTCTAAATTCCTAGGCCAGGGTTGAACGTGTGATCCTTCTGCCTCTCAGCCTTCTAGAGTGCTGGGTTTACAATTCTCCCCCTTTTATTCAGAGTAATAAAGCTTAGTAAGAAAAAAAAATACAGAATTGCATAAAGCAAAAAGTGAATCTTCACCCATCCCAGATTAAATATCATTTACTACAGTGTCTCCTTAGTTTTTTTCTTTGTATTTTTAAAGAATATGTGTATATTTAAGTTGCGAAAATTGGAACTCATATATGATTTTTGTTTTCATTTAATTGGGACGGCATAGATAATTTTTATATGTGCTCAAACTGTTTACTTCATTCTAAAAACTCCGTAAAAGTTCTTGCTATGAACGTGTTATAAATTAAAGTACATTAGCAGCTGGGTGTGGTTGTGCACACCTGTAATGTCAGTACTCTGGGAGGCTGAGGCAAGAGGATCCAAAGAGTGAGCCCATCTTGCGCAACTTAGTAAGACCCATGATTCAAAATAAGTAATAATAAATAGAGAAAATGATGTAGCTTAGTGAGAAAGCCCCGAGTACCCTCAGTATTAAAAAAAAGAAATTATTAGTGGACTTTTTTGCTGTTACAACAGAACTGTCATATTTAACGTTCTTATGTTGTTTTCTGGTGGTATAGATTGTAAGACCTTCAGTTGGTGAATCAAAGGACATGTCTAATTTAAGATTTTGGTAGTAGGCTAGGGATATAATTCAGTTCTAGTGTGCTTGTGTTACATTGCTAAAATACCCCCAAAATTTGATAATACAAAAATGTACCACCTTGTCTTTCAGAAATACTTTTGGAAATTACTGCTTCCTAATTTTGGTGACACACAAAAATATGTGTTCTGTGTGCATGGACTTATGAAATTATTACCAGTCTAAATTTTTTTAATTTTAAGTTTTAAAAAATTTTATTGGTACATTTTAGGTATATAGTATAATGACATTCATCATTGGAAATTTGCACCTTTACATAATCTCTCTTGGTTCTTATTTAATTTTTATTAGTATGTTTTTGTAGTACATAATAGTTACATTCATTGTGGGGAGTTGACACATATACATAACACATCTTTTTATGTCTCCTTTCCTCTCCCCTCCAACTCTTGCAGTCTGTAAAGTCTTGTAAACCTAATAGGTAAAATCGTGTGTCTACTGAATTGTTTGATTAGTAATGACATGAAGCACTTTTAAAATTAGTCCCTGGTTTTGCAACCATATTTCCTTGATTAAAGAGGGGAGAACACTTTCAAAAAGTTAACTTTGCTGTAGAAATCCTTCCACTTTGAAGATGGGAAAAGTGACTGATTTGGCTGTTGGTATTACATTTAGAACAAAAATTATCTGGTATTTTAGGGTTGTCAGGAATGTTTGAATATTGACAATTTTATGTAGTGTACCCTCAGATTTTAGTAAGTCAAAAATATATTGGCTGCTCGAATATTAGATTTGCCTTTATAGCCAGCTTGAAAGGCATAAATGAAGCTAAAGCATGTAAATTAGTGTCATAGTCTAGTAGTAGCATCAAGAGAGTTGATTTTGAAAAGGTCTGGATGAGTGTGGTGGCACATTTATATCCCAGCTAGTTGGGAGGCTGAAGTAGGAAAACCACAATTTCAAGGCCAGCCTGGGCAACATCGTGAGACCCTGTCTCAAAATAAAAGCAGGTCTGGTGATGGATGTGGCACCCCGGGGTTTAGTATTCTGGGCCATTTCAAGGGCTGTAGAAATTTCCACTCCACCAGGTGATTTCATATTCATTTTCCTTTTGCTATAGAAATCTGCCTTGTTTAGCAGTAACATGCTACACACAGAGACACACGTTAACATTATAAGCCTAACATCTCAAGCTGGTATGTAGTTTATTCATTTATTTATTTTGGAAACCAGTCAGTCTGTATTTAGGCTGGCCTGGAACTCCCCATGTAGTCTGGGTTGGCCTTGAATTTGTGATCCTCCTGTCTCCATCTCCAGAGTGCTGAGATTATAGGTGTACACTACCATGGTAGGCTGATAAGTAATTTTATAAAGTTTCCTAAGTTGTTTTCTGGGCTTTGGCATATTTGAAATTTTATAAAATTGTTTCTGGACTTCAAGGTTTTTGATTTAGTATCAATAGTTGAATTAAGCTGGTTGTGGTGATGCATACCTATATAATCTCAGCTACTTGGGAGGATGAAGTTGGAGGATTTTTAAGTCAGAGGACAGCTTGGGCAATTTATAGTCAGATTGCCTCAAAATAAAAAGTGCTTGGGATATAGTTTAATGGTGAGGTATTTGCCTAGCATGCATGGGTTCCTTTGTTCAGTCTTCAGAATTGCCCCCCTCCATTGAAATAATTGGTAGATTATTGTTTTGTGACATATACCCTTCCATTTTCAGCTTTGTTGCAGATTGTCAGCAGGTTGTAAACCTATATATTGCCATTAAAACGTTTGAAATGATGGCATCTTGAGAGCAGTTTGATAAAAAAGGGAGTAAAAAATCAATTTAAGATAGGATTCTACCTTCCTTGAACTTTTTAAACAAAAGATATGTGTATTTTTGTGGTCTACCTCCTAAAGGTAGGGAGTTTGATTCTTGTACCCTGTCTTAAAGTTTTAACTATCTCTACTTAGACTCAGTCTTTCTTATAATACCGAGTCCATTGTTAGTCTTACTGTTTAGGAAGTGCTCACTGGAGAGGTGAGCATGTTCTTCATTCGTTTCTCTTTTGAGGGGAGGAGCTAGTTTCTGGGACTTAATTAAGTTAGGATAAAACTCACGTATTAAAGTATTAGCCGTAATATGAATGAGATATTACTATTGTGTAGGTAGAGAAATCACATTTGTGAATTCCATATGTTAAGCTAGCTTTTCTAATGTGCATTTTCTGGTTCTTTTTTTTTTGGGTACCAGGGCTAGAACTCAGGACCTTGTGTTTGTAAGGCAGGCGTGGCACCACTGAGCTAAATCCCTGGTCCAAGTTCTTGTAAATTACTGTATTAGAAAATAAAAAGGCAGACACACAGGAACACATTCAGTAAAAATATCTCATGTTGGAAAATTATGATTAAGTATTCAGTTTATTGATGTTATTTGGAAAATTTCTTTAGAAAAGTGAATATAGTTAATGAAAAGTGGTAAAATTGATGGTGTTCATTTTTTGTTGTTACTTGAAAGGCACAGGGGAATTCTGTTCACATTACTTGGTTGTGTGCTTGAATGTAGAGACCATTTTTTTAAACTTTATTTTTAAATTTTTTGAGAGGGTCTTGCTATGCAGTTCAGGCTGGCCTTGAACTCCCTGTGTAGCTCAGGCTGGCCTCAAACTAACATCGATCCTCCTGCTCCTGAATGCTGGGATTATAGGCAGGCACCACCATACCTGGCCCATTTATTTATTTATTTATTTTAACAGGATTTGACTTGAGATCATTTGGTGGAAAGAATCTTGAAATAGACTGATGGAATTTGGTTCTTCTGTTATAACCTTCAACATGAAACATGGTAGTACAGTATTTAATTTGAATACTGTTGTGTTTTTGGGATTCCCGCTATCATTCCTTGGTCTCTCCTGCATTTTGAACTCTTTAGCTTTGAAGAGACTTCAGCCCATTAGAGAAACAAGGGCCATTGCTTTGCATATGAATTGTTTTTATGGTTTAGTTTGGAGAGTTAAGTGAAATCTGAAAAAAGGTTTTTTTTTTTTCCAATGACATTCATAAATGAATTCCATAATCAACATTTTAGACATAGTATTAGTAGGGTGCAGTTTTAAATTCTGGGTCATTAAAGTGATTTTTAAAAAATTAAATTGTGACGTATAGTCTACATTTTGTAAACTTGAGTCAGCCTCATAGAGTTTTGATTTAGGCTCAGGAACTTAGATGTAGTTGCCTTAGACTGGCTTTATCTTTCAATAGTGAAGTTATTGAAGCTTACAGAAATAAGGCCGGGGATTTGCCTCATTGATGCCATCGCCTGCCTCGAAAGTACAAGGTTCTGAGCTTGATCCCCAGTACCAAAAAAAAATACAAATCAGGTATAAAATTGATTCCACCTTTTTTTTTTGGTATCGGGGATCAAACTCAGTACCTTGCGCTTGCAAGCCAGGCATGGCGTCACTGAGCTAAATCCCTGGTCCGTCCACCTTTTTTTTTTTTTTAATTGACGTGCTGGGGGTCTAACTCAGGCTTGAGTATGCTAGGTAAGTGTTCTCCCACTGAACTCTCTAGCCCTGTGAATCTCGCTTTAATATTCACTGAGAAATAAAACTTGCAGGCAATTGAGAATAGTTCATTCTCTTTTTTTATGAACAAGCTATATAGGAATCAAGATTCCTGGAAGGCTATTTTGTTTTGATAAAATGAAAGGGGTTTATGTAGTTTCAAAACTTGTCTTTAGCAAATCAAGATCAACATACCCACCCACTGATATGGTAGTGAACTTCAACTTTAGCAATTTTCACAAGATTTTTACAATAAGAAATCCCAGTTTTTATTCCATATTTTCTTGGTGTTGGTACATAAACCTAAAAATAGCCACCCACCAGCTGTCAAATGTCCTAGAACGTACACAGCTTAATATTGATAATCACATTTATATGTCTAAAAAGATCTGTTGTTATTCTGGTTCATATCACAAGTAGGTCATCAGAATACAATACTTGAAAAATATTTTGGAACTCTGGGTGGGTTTTAATTTTATTAAAAAGTATAGCCTTTGTTTTTTGGCACCAAATTAGAACAATTTTTTTAAGTATAGCCATCTTTGTTATACTTACGGTGTATTTTTGTATTTAACCAATTGGATTGACTAATCCATTGGGAATTTTGTATTTCTTCATCATGTGTTTTTTTTCTAGTCAGCTTTATAGACTGCCTGAAGCATTTTTCCACTTAGGAAGTAAATTTTGATGCATAGATATAGTAAAAAATGAAAACATACTGTATATGTCCTTTTCGGTTCTTCTGAAAGGATTTTGTACAATGAAGTTCCAATTGAGTGATGAAGTAGATGAGAATATCTCATTTTGTTCTTAGAAATATAGGATGTTGTCGGGCCGGGGATTTAGCTCAGTGGTTTCGCTGCCTGCTGTGCCAACGCAAAGACCTGAGTTCGATCCCCGGTACCAAAAAAAAAAAAAAAAGAAATATAGGATGTTGTCATCTGAAGACTTCATAGTATGAAATACGTAATTTCAGATTCATCAGTAGGATCTAGAGTGCTGCTCTCTCTTAATCTCAGATTTCTCTATTAATCAGTGGCCTTTCACTGTAAATTTTCTTCTTTGTAAGTGGAAAATAAGAGATTCCAAATTCTTTACACTTCAGAAACAGCCACACCAGCCAACAAAGATGATGTCTCCGGTAGTTTTTGTACTTTTTTTTGAAACAAATGCAATACTTCAGGTTATGCAATATGAAATTGTAGGATGATACAGTAATAATTATTCATTTCATTATGATACCTTTCTAGGTGATGGAATCATTCTTCCGTTTTAATTGAGTCATTTTAAAAAGTGAGATGTAGCTCAGTAGGTAAATAGTATAGCTGAGAATAATTGATGGATGGTAATGAATTAGTAAATATTAGGTACAGAAGAAATAAGGTCACTGTTATTACTTATTATGGAAGTGAAAAGATAGATTTTACTCAAAAGCTTTCTTTAGAAGATCTTTGAGGGGTAAAAAGGATGAAATACTGAATAGTTAGATCTGCTCATAAAAGAAATTCAGACGTTGAAATTGAATCAACTGGATTCTTAGTGGCATAGTGACCTTCATGATTGTTTTTTTTTCATAGCTTTTCCCCCTAATCATGTTGTACAGTAAAGTTTATCCTTAGGGTTTGTCTTATTCATTTACTGTTCCAGTATTCCCAACATTTCAAGATGCCTACCTTTCACATGATCTTTTAGAATAATTTTGTTTTTTTAATATGGCATCTTGCTATGTTAGCCAGACTAATGCTCTCAAGTGATCCTCTTGCCTCAGCCTCCTGGGGTTGTAGAACAGATACATACGACTATACCTGGCTTCATATGATCTTAATAGAAGCTTCAGCCTTTCCAAAATTGTTTGCATGTATTTTGCCACATCACTGTTGACCTCCGTGGGTAGATTTTCTTGGCTCCCTCTGGACAGGAGTTTTAGTTTCTCTAATTGTTATGGTTATTTTTCCCTTGCTGAGACATGCATAAGTTAAGGGAGGAAAGGTTTATTTAGCTAACAGTTTGTAGAAGTTTCAGTTCATATTGGGTAGCTCCAAGGCAGGGTGGCATGGCAGAGGGGCAACAGAGGAGAAACAGTTCAAGGAAGGAAGGCAGCAAAGTAGCAAGGAAGCAATCAGCAAGCGACCAGCAACAACATTAGCCCTCCTTTCTGTCCCTTATATTAGGCTACCCACCCTTAAGAGGTGAGTAGCACTCATACCCAGGGTGGGGTGGAATCCTAGCATCACACCAGGAATCAATCCCAGCATCACATAGTTAACCCCAGCATCACACATTCTAGATCTAGCCACCTCTCAAAAATTCCACTTAGGATGTCACATGAGGCTTTAGGAGGACATCTGGTTACAAGCTGTACAATAAGCAAGATTTTTGTGGGGACAGTTCATTGTTTCTTTGGTATATTTTCAGTACAGAGAAGCTGCCACCCCCTTCTGTGCACTGAAAATATGCTGGGCTGCTGAGCTGTGTGATGTCTGCCTGTTAACTCCAACTACTTGCGAGGCTGAGGCAGGAGGATCAAAAGTTTGAGGACGGTGAGGGCAGAAAGACTATCTTAATTGAAAACTTTTAAAGGGGTTAGGGATATAGGATATAGCTCAGTGGTAGATATTCTCTAGGTTTCATCCCTACTACCTCAAAAACAAAGAAACAAGAAACAAGTCATTGTATCATCAGGAATGCTAACTTTGCTGGCTCCCAGAAAAAAATTTTCTGATCCCTTATGATACTTCCTAAATTGATACTTTACATACTTAAAAAATTTAAGATGCAGTTTTTTATTGATGGAAGCTTTTGTAAGATACTTGTGTTGGGTGTGGTGATAATGTGCATAGTCC
The DNA here is from genome assembly GCF_053883595.1 of Heterocephalus glaber. Classification (NCBI taxonomy): domain Eukaryota; kingdom Metazoa; phylum Chordata; class Mammalia; order Rodentia; family Bathyergidae; genus Heterocephalus; species Heterocephalus glaber. The sequence goes on from NW_028258324.1 coordinate 57,108,599, forward strand.
CCACTACTTTGGAGGCCAAGGTAGAAAGATCAGTTGAGTCCAGGAGTTTGAGACCAGCCTGGGCAACATTGCAAAACCCTGTCTCAAATGAACAAAAACTTGTGTGCAAGATACTTGGGTGCACTGCTAGATGGCTACATGTTTGTTTAATTTTTTGTTTTAAAGCTAAACAATTACAGTAAATTTGATTTAGGGTCTTTATCAATGGGGCTAAATGTCATATTCTTACAGTAATTTTAATATTGTGTCTATTGTTTTTTGAAAGCTCTTAGCGAGTGTGGTGGTACAATACCTGTAATCTTAGCTACTAAGGAGGATTGAAAGTTGGAGGCCAGCCTGAGTACCTTAGTGAGACCTTGCCTCAAAATAAAAAGATGGCTAAGAATGTAGCTCAATGGTAGAGTATTTGCCTAGCTTGAGCATGGCCCGAGGATCAGTCCTAGCACTGAAGGAAAAGATCAACAAAAAAAGCAGTTCCTAATTTTGATGGTGTTGACAGAAACTGAGGGACCTATGTTACATATTATGAAAAAAAATGCCTTGTAAGAACCTTTTCTTTAAAATGATATTTATGTTTAGTAAGCCTTCATTAATTTGGAATTAGGTTTTCTTTGTGTGGGGGGCGGGGAACAGGGGCTTGAAGCCCTTTTTTATTTTTGAGACAGGGATTCCCTAAATTTCCCAGGCTAGGCTCCAATTTTCAGTCCTTCTGCCTAGGCCTCCCAGAGTGCCGAGATTACAGGTGTGTACCACAATGCCCACCTGGAGTTAGATTTTTAAGAAGCCAAATTATACCCCATAAGTGGTCAATCACATTTTTAAGTTTGTACCACTTTCTTAAATTTCGCTTATGAACACCAATTTATTTCTCTTTCTTTCCCTCTTTGCAATTGCCTCTCTCCTGGCCTCTTCTCCCCTTCTCTGGGGATTGAATCCAAGCCTTTGCAGCTACATCCTCAGGCTCTTTCTAATTTTTATTTATACTTAATTATTTGTGATGCTGGGAATTGAACCCAGGGCCTTCACACTGAGCTACATCCTAGCCTTTTATTTTTCTGTTTAGTTGCCCAGGCTGGGCTTGAACTTGGATTCTCCTGCCTCACCCTCCCAGAGTGCTGGGATTACAGGTGTGCACCACCACACTTGGCTCTTAATACACCAATTTTCATAACAATTTTTTGTTGTTGAATTCAGTTAGATTTTAGATTTATAATAAACTGTTGACTATTCTGAAATCTTTTGGGATGAATGGATAAAAGCATTTTTCTCCCTTCTCAGGTATATTCAAGAGCAAATGAGCAAGAACCATGTGGATGGTGGTTGGCTAAAGTTCGGATGATGAAAGGAGAAGTAAGTGATCTTGACACTTGCTTTCTAAGGAAATGCAACTCTTGCTTCCAATAAATGTTATTCTAACTCTCAGTGTTGTTCCAAAAAGCCTCCCTCAGAAATAGTTGAACACACATTTCCAAAATTCACTAGACCACTATTTTCTGTTTGTGTTCTGTAGTGGCAGTTATCAAAGCTGCTCTCTGGAGGTATACTTCAAGCATATAAAGACCACCAAGATGCTTGTAAGAACTTGGAATTTATTCCAGGCAAATTTGACCTCTGAAAGAAACTAAGCTCTCTTAGTATTTGTACCTTAAGGGGAAGATGTACAGAACGTCATTTAAAGTTGATTATTTTTGTTTAGGTGGAATTTTTAAAGTATTTTGATGTCTTTTAGTTTTATGTCATTGAATATGCTGCTTGTGATGCCACTTACAATGAAATAGTCACATTTGAACGACTTCGGCCTGTCAATCAAAATAAAACTGTCAAAAAAAATACCTTCTTTAAATGCACAGTGGATGTTCCTGAGGATTTGAGAGAGGCGTGAGTAATTTTGTTCACTGTTGAATTGCTTTGTGAAATTAGTGTTTTTCAGTGCTAAAAAACCTTTCCCTTGACCAATCAACACTCCTAACAGAAAATATTTTTGATAAATAAAGGTTTTATTGGGAGATGTCGAAATGAAATGTTGACTTTTGCATTAACTCCTAAATTTAGTCTATTACTGAGGTCTTATATTGAATTAATTTCTGTTTAGGTGTGCTAATGAAAATGCACATAAAGATTTTAAGAAAGCAGTAGGAGCATGCAGAATATTTTATCATCCAGAAACCACACAGCTAATGATACTGGTAAGATAACACCATAGTTAAAGGTAGCTAATTAATGGTTTTTGTGTAATTTTTCTCATTAGATATTTCAAAAGATAAAAGCTTAAGCTAAACTTTGTTCATAGTAAATTTATTAATATAGTATAGGAGAAATTTTTATAGCAGTAAAATGTTGCTTTTTGATCATTTCTAGAATAATGAGAAACATGAAACAATATGACATTCTTTTTTTAAAAAATGTATTTTATTTATTTGACAGGATCTCCCTATGTAGTTCAGGCTGACCTTGAACTCATTATGTAGCTCAGGCTGTCCTTGAACTGGTGGGAATCCTCCTGCCTCAGCCTCCTGAGTGTTGGGATTACAGGTGTGCACCACCACACCTGGCCAATATGACATTTTTAACATCACTGAATTCTTTTTTTTTTTTTTTTGGTACCGGGGATCAAGCTCGGGTCCTTGTGCTTGCGCAGCAGGCTGCGAAACCACTGAGCTATAAATCCCCGGCCCATCATTGAATTCTTAATGTGTGAGGATCCTGGATTTCCCACCACCAAACTTAGTGTGATGAGGAAATACAAATAATAGAATTCAGAAAGGAATGTAGAATTATGTAAGAAGGGGAGGGGTTGCTAGGTGAAGAGAAAGTGCAGTGATACTACTTAAAGGAAGGCTTTGTGTAGAATATCATGTTTGTGTTATCTTGAAGAATGATTAAACTTTTTCGTGATTAACTTGTTCATAGTCTGCTAGTGAAGCAACTGTGAAGAGAGTAAATATTTTAAGTGACATGCATTTACGAAGTATTCGTACGAAGTTGATGCTTATGTCCAGAAATGAAGAGGCTACTAAGCATTTAGAAGTAAGTGGGTTAACTTAACAGAAGTTTTGTGTATGTGTATGTCCCATTTACTTTCAGTGGTATACTCCTCCCTTACCCCAAAGTACCTGAGCCTTAGACAAGGCAACCAGGGTCCTGTTTCATGCTTGGTGTCAAAGTCCTTAGAATAATTACTTTTATCCAACATAGCTTTTCTTTTGCTAAATGTCTCTTGACTTTTTGTAAGGGATTAGGTGATAGATGCTAAAGAGCTTAGAACTTTAGAGTAGAACTATGCTGCTAATTCTTTACTCTGTCTTTAACATTTTTTTTACTGCTGTGTCACTTAGTCATGACACTTTCTGAGTAACTTACGTTTACTATAACAATTGTTAGAACCTATCACTGGGTCTGTGCCCTGTCTTAAGTTTTGTTTTCTCCTATTCTTCATTGCTGTTCTATTATGATACTTGTACATTCCCTTGCTCTCACACTTCCCAACCCAGTGCAAGTATACATGCGCACACACACGCACACACACACACAATTTTGTCTTAGAGCATAGAGGTATTTTTATCCTTGAGATAAATTTATGAATGCCCTCAGTAATTTAAAAGTTCCGAGTAAGGGATATATGAATGCATTTCGAGATGAGTATCAAAAAAATTGGAGAACTTATATCTGTAAGTCTCTTAACATTGTTTTAGGATTAGTGTTTTCTGTGACCATAAATTGAGGAAAGCATTTTTCATTTTATGACATGTTTTCTTTATTCAAGACTTAGCCATTTTTCTTATACAGTACTTTTTCAGAAAAATTGTGAAGTATACGTGAATAAAATTTACTATCTTTATTTTTTAAATGAACAGTTGAGTACTGTTATTTACATTCTTAATCTCCATAATTTTTCATATTTTGAAACTGAACCTGGCCTGTTCATAAAACAGCTTTGAATTGCCTCCTGCCTCCAGCCCCAAGGTGTCATGTGTTACTTTATTTTTTAATAAATTTGATTACTGTAGATACTTCATATATAAATTGAATCTTACTATATTAGTGATTTTTTTGACTTATTTCATATAGCATAATGTTCTCAGAGTTCATTTGTATTAGAGCATGTGTCAGAATTTCCTTCCTCCTTAAGCCTGAATGATACTGAATTACATATACATATGTATATATGTATGTGTTCGTGGATGGACATTTGGATTGTTTCCATCTCTAGACTATTGTGAATAATGCTGTTATGAACATGAGTGTACAAAAACTATTGTTTTTTGTGGCTGGGGATTTAGCTTAGTGGCACTGTGCCTGCCTTGCAAGCACAAATTCCTGAGTTCAATCCCTGGTACTGCCAAAAAAACAAAAACAAAAAAAACTATTGTTTTTGAGTTGATAATCTTAATTTCCTTCTTTTATTAGTGCACAAAACAACTTGCAGCAGCTTTTCATGAAGAATTTGTTGTGAGAGAAGATTTAATGGGCCTGGCAATAGGAACACATGGTAGTAACATACAGCAAGCTAGAAAGGTTCCTGGAGTTACCGCCATTGAGCTAGATGAAGATACTGGAACATTTAGAATCTATGGAGAGGTAAGTTGCTGCTTTGGCTAACAACTATACAGTAGTAACAATCTATTTTTCCATTGTGTTATCTGGAATTTCATTTGTCAGTGAAACACTTTTGAGATAGAATCTCCTCGTTTAGTAAAATCATTCAACCTGGAGATATTTACTTAAAAAGTGGACTGAAGTTTTATTTAGGAGCAGCAAAACATTTACTGGTTTATTAACATGCAGTATTTTCAGAAGTTCCATAACTGTATCTCAGATTAAGTACTCCCACCCCTTCCCCAGCTGCTCAGGGATTTTTTTGTTTGTTTGATGCAATTTTTCATTTTTTACAGTTTTGGAAGATCTGGTGCCAGGACCATGTTAATGCTAGGCAAGTCCTTTATCCCTAGCACTGAGCTACATTGCCATCCTAGCTATTCAAATGTTTTTTGAATGCTTACTGTGTGTCAGGCATTGGCAATAGTAAATCACATACAAGTTTTTATGTGATTTGAATATGGATAATACTTTGTCATTGATGAATTGTGAAATTATGGATATTGAATAAATAAATTTTTTAAAAAATATATGTAATTTAGACTTTGCTTTGAGACCATTTTTCAAATTAGAATAATTTTTAAAGTTTTTATTATTTCTTCTTAAATGATGAAATTTTAAGTCTTGACATCTCAATTTGATTCATAGAGTAATCTTTTTTTTTTTTTTTTTTGGTACCAGGCATCGAACTCGTGTCCTTGCACTTGCGAGGCAGGCAGTAGAACCACTGAGCTAAATCCCTGGTCCCCATAGAGTAATCCTGATTAGAGGCTTCATTAGGGGATAGGCTTTAGACCATACTGCTTGTGTTAGAATCCTGTCTTTATCAATTAGAGTGGGCTTGGACAAGTTACATAAACTTCCCTGCATAAGTAAGTGTCTATGTTTTAAAATGATGGTGCTGTTTGTCTTACAGTTTGAATATTAAATCCATTTTTCCTTGTTTTGGTTCTGGGGATTGAATTCAGGGCCTTGTGCATGCTGAGCAAGCTCTCTCCTATGGAGTTATACCCCTAGTCCTGAGTATATCTTTTAATTTTTCTTTTTCTTTTTTTTTTTGGTACCGGGGATCAAACTTGGGACCTTGTGCTTGCAAGGCAGGCGCTGGAACCATGGAGCTAAATCCCCAGCCCCATGAGTATATCTTTTAAAGTACTTATTGCATATGGCACATGATGTACTAAGCAAAAAATGCATTTGACGATCTTTGGTTTTTAAGAACAAACCTTAAAAGAGAAAATAACTGTTATTCAAAATCTTTAAATTCTATTTTTTTGGGGGGTGTACCTTTTTAGCAGATAGATTTTAAAAACTAGTCTCTGCAAAAACAGCTTTTAAAATAATTTCTGATGTTGAGAATAAATTAAAAAGCAGTAGGAGGCCAGGGGTTTCGGTCAGTGGCACTGCGTCTGTCTTGCAAGTGCAAGATCCTGAGTTTGATCCCCTATATCAAAAAAAGAAGCAGTAGGGCCAGGGATGTAGTTCAGTGAGCCGCACCTGCCTGGCAAGCACAAGGTCCTGAGTTCGATCCTTGGTACCGAAAAAAAAAAATTAAAAAGCAGTGCAGTTTAGAATTTTTGAGGTAGTTTAGAATTATATGAGAATATGGACCAGTACAGTGTATTTAAGATTGGGTTAAAGTTTGGCCGCTCACTAGCTACGTAACATGAGTACTGTAAACCATTATTCTCTCAGCAGTCTATAAAGAACCTTAGTGATACCTAACATTATTTGGTTTTAGTAGTTCTGGGGTTTTTTTTTTTTTCTCTCTAAGTATTGGGAATTAATTAACCTGAGGTGGCACTCCATGGGTTGAGAAGAATCTTAGTGTAATGCACTGTACTTCAAAATTTTCTCTTTTTTCATATTTTTCTTTTGGGCTATGGGTTGCTTTAGGATTATAACAAGACATCGTGTTTATTTTTCTCCATCTAGAGTGCTGATGCTGTAAAAAAGGCTAGAGGTTTCTTGGAATTTGTGGAGGATTTTATTCAGGTTCCTAGGAATCTTGTTGGTAGGTAATTCTTTACTAAATATTAAGTTAAATGTTACTTAGTTACATACAGTCACTCAATTGAAAATGAGTCTTATAGGCTGATAACCTTGTTCTACTTTTAATGTAGAACATTTAGGTTACAAATAATTTACTGTCTTTTTAGTGATAACATTTTATTTGACTTTTGTTCTCTTATTAAAATGAAAAGATGTTTTTTTTCTGTTCAGGGTGACTCATTCTTGTAATAGTTTGTCATTTCAGTTTTTCTTAAGTCTTAACCTTGGAGTTTTTTGCTATTTTCCCTTCTTTATTGTCTTATCGTTTATATGTCCGCAGAAATTGTGGTGGTACTTTTTTTTTTTGGTACTGGGGATTGAACTAAGGACCTTGTGCTTGCGAGGCAGGCGCACTGAGCTAAATCCTTGGCCTCTTTGACTGTACTTCTTGATGAGGTGTTTGTGATAATTTTTTCCTTTTGTTTAGTGCAAAAGAAAAAGTAACTGGACTAACAGTAGGGTAATAAGCTTCTATACAGTAGGCCCTGAATAAATAATAATTGGTTTTTGTAAAGGCATAGAAAAAGGTAAAAGGTCATGGGCAGGAGAAAAAGAATGATGATGTTGATACATGAGGAGAGCAGGTTTCGCTGTTGTTTATCATCATTAGTGAAAACCATTGTACCCATGGGTTAAAAAAATTTGAGTTGAACCTGGTTAAATGAGCATTTTAGCTTGAGGTGAGTTAATTTTATGACTGTTATTAATGTGCCCATGCTCATTTAACCATAGCTAAGTCTGTGCTATGTGTTTTTAAGTGGTATTTGAGGCAAATGGGAGGCCTTTTTATGTTTTAAGTCCTTAGTGATTATCCTAAATAATTATAATGTTATAAAGTTTACTTAGGAGGGGAATATGTTTTTGTTCCTTTTTGTCTCATTTTCGTTAACTTTTTGACTAAGGAAATTGTTTCAGCCCTTTGGGTTTCATTTGTATAATGAGGCCAGTTTAGCCTTTAGGAAGTAATTTCCTAGCAGTAGGTGTTTCATTAGTCACATCTAGTAAAACAAACGTAAATAGAAAATTTAAAACATTTCGTTCTTAAAAATGTTTGAATGCTTGACAAAAAAGTGGTTTACCACACAAGAATATGTTTCTTGGGATTCATGTATTGGTAGTTGAAGTTCTTAGCAAAGAGCTTTTCAGTTCTGCCTAGACATTTGGGTAGGCATGGCATTCTGCCAGTTATATATGTCCCATGCCAGCAGTTCTTGGTGAGTCATTGTTCACCATAGACCTGCTGGAGAGATGAGTTGAAATGTTAGAATTGAATAAAAACTTGAAGGATTTTGCATAATTTTAATAAACATTAGTACATAAAATGTTATCAGGTCACCTTTGGCAAAGAATTGGTTTTGAAAAATGATGTACTTTTAGCTTATTTAAATCATACCTAAGTATCAACACCTATCTGGTGTTAATGTGAATGGCTCTAGAACATATAGGACATAATTTAACTGTACTAAGGTTCCCTCACTAAAAATGATTTGATGGTGGGTTATGGACAGGAATCAGATTTCTTTTCAACTCAACAATTCTAAGAAGATAGCCTAGGTCTTACGGAGTTTATGGTACTGTTAATTATGAGTAAAAATCCTTGACACTTGAGCAATAAGGAAATTGGCTATATTTGTATTTCTCTGATTCTGTTCTTGCAATGATGTGAGTCCATATTATGTGTCTTTTCCATCTTATCTCTTGCTTACCTTTGGTGACATGGATTGTGTGCTCTGTAGGAAATAACGTGTTAATAGCACATTGATGAGACAACTCACCCTTGGGTTGTATTGGTTTTCATATATAATAATTTTAAAATGTTCCCTCTAAAGTGGTTTTGGATGAAGCAGTCTTTTGAAAAATGGTACATTCTTAGTCCAAGTGAAAGAGCAAAAGAGAAATAAAGGGAATGAGGACCACTTAGTGGGTAAGTTCCAGAGAGGATTCCTTTACACATTTAGGTTCTAGAATGTGACCATTCCTGTCATTCCCAAATCAGAGGAAACTGTATTCTGTGAACATTGATGTGAAAATGGATCAAAATGTTTCATCTCAGAAACCTTCCTTAATCACTTCTTTACTCTGTCCCTTCAGCATTTATACTCAGTGCTCAATTTGTACTACAGGTCTGCTTCAGTTTGTCAATATGCTCTGGAATTTAAACTATGGAAATGATCAGTTAAAATATTGACGGTCTCTGGTGGGACTAAATAAAACTTGCAGGTAGGTCCCTGCCAAGGACCCCAGAAAGGTGATGGAAGTTTACTCACCACTGGTATAGATTCACAAAAAGAACGTGACAGATTCTGGGGGAAAGAATTGCGCTCTGACAACGTGGTTTTTGCTTTTCGAAAAGATCTTTGCTTATTTTTAGCAGGGTCAAGAATGAAGTTGCTGCTTGAGCATCACTGTGTTAACAAGGTTGTGTTTGTGCTTCTGCTAGGGCTTCTCAGAGAAGATACTCGTCATGTGATTTCCCTCTCCTGTTCTTTTTAAAAACCTGCTCAGTTTCTGCTGCTTTTAAATACTGGGTTATTAATAGGGAAGGAAATTTGAGAGTAAGAATAAAAGAGTGAGGGAATCTTCATTATAGTGCAGTTTGTATATCAACCAGTTTACTGTTGTTACTGATCTTTTATTCATTTGTCATTGGAAGTTTTTCTTTTAAGCATGCCATAGGACATAACTTGCATTTTAAACTCCTTTCAAACAACTTAGTTTAACCTTTTGTGAAAATGATTTAGTAAAATTATTTTGGGATGTAGAGTTGATAAAAGGAGTAACTGTCTAAGACAGTGGTGGCGAACCTCTGGTATGTGTGCTGCAGTGGGCTGTTTATAACACTGAAAGATCTAAAAGGTTCGCCACCACTGGTCTCAGGGATACTTCTGTTCCACATAGTGAAGATTACTAGAATATTTACTTCCACTGCTGGGTGATAGTCCCCAGCGTTGCTTTGTTATTTTATGTGTTAATCTTTAGATAGTACGTTTCTTTGGGAGTCTTCCTGTTCCTCTTTGAGTTTCTGTGTTGATTAATAACTACCATTTGGCAGGCTTACAAGTCAAGTATGGAGAAGGTAAATAATTTGAATTTTATGTTATTTTACAGTATTTCACAGCAAGACATCAGGCATATCATGCATGCTATATGTACTTGTATAAAGCTGTGAAATACTTTGAAACTTACTGGTATAAAATAAGATATTTGTTAAATGTCAACATATCTTAAGATATTCATTCTAAGATTGTCAAGTCATATATCTTATGGATAAGTACAAACTTGAAAATAAAGGCCAGATTGATAATTTATTACTTGTGTGAATGTAATATATAGTAATAAATATTAAATGAACACATTGATACGGTTAATGCTAAATTTAGTTTTTTCTTTGGTGTTATGAGTTGGGGTTGATATTTTACAAATATGAAAAAGACAGGACATTTAAAATATGTTTTGAAATATATTAAATAGGTTGGGATTGATAATTTTACAAATGTGAAAATAGTAGGACATTTTAAAATGTAGATTTTTGAAAATTTCTTGTATGTTGAGTAGCATGGTCAATCTCAGTAACATCAGGCACACTGAAAGGAAAGTTTCAGATTATGGATAAAATGTCTTGATAGTCTGTAGGTGAGTTAATTGAAAGTATAAAGACGGAGTTTTACTTGGTGGTTATAATTTCATGGTAAATCATAAATGATTTGAGCTGATGTTGAAACTGTAGCATTTTAACTTACATTTTTTTTCCTCTCACTAAAGGGAAAGTAATTGGGAAAAATGGCAAAGTTATTCAAGAAATAGTGGACAAATCGGGTGTTGTTCGGGTGAGAATTGAAGGAGACAATGAAAATAAGCTACCTAGAGAAGATGTAAGTATTTAAAATATAATTTATTTACCTACCCTCTTTCCTCCATGTTCTTGGCTGACTTAGTGTGTTACATTTTGGAAATCATGTTGGAAACAGTTATGCCTTTTGTAGTGCTTAACTCTGATGTAGTAGGTTGTTAACTTTTTTCTATTCCTTGTAATATTATTTAACGTACTTAAAAAGAAGTTATCTTTTAATTGTAGGCTGTGGGTTCTTAGTTTTTTTGTTTTTTTTTTTTTTAAAGCTCGTACTTGATACAGAAGTTTCAGTTTGATTATCTTAGAAGCTATTTTATTCTTACATGATAAAGCTATAGAAGTTGATACTCAGCAAGTCTATTAAAAAGGAATTTATCACAGTCTCTTTGACCTGTTTTTCTTTTAGTCTGAAAGAATTGATCATGTCTTAATTAAATTCTTTCATGTTTTTGTGTTGCTGTTAATTCTGATCCCATCTTTTTGAAATTTTTTATTTTTAGTCTCTTCTCACATGTTGATGCTTGGTTCAAAATTCTGTTTACTCTTTGCACATCACCTTTAAGGGGATCACACACATTTGTGGGTACAGTGATCATCTCTATACTTGACTGAAGCTTTGTATGCCTAAATATAAGTCAAGGTTTTTCTCCAGAATTATGTTTGAGAAAGCAGTACACTCAAAGTTTCAGTTTTGAACAATATCATACTGTTTGGGGGTGTGTTAACTGTTAACATAGTATTAGTCTTTTAAAACAGAAGATAGAATCGGACTTTTTTTTTTTTTGGTACCAGGGATCGAATTTGAGTCCTTGCGCTTGTGCCACAGGCGGTGAAACCACTCATCTAAAGCCCCAGCCCTGGAATCAGACTTTTAAAAGAGAAAAAAACTTGTAGACATTTAGCCCAGATGAATACCCACCAAATACTGGGTGTTGCAAAGATGCCTGTTGATGAAGATTAAAGCTGATGGTGTTACATTTTTGTAGTTGTCACTTTTTGCCTATATACTTAGTATGTGAAATAATGGTGATCCATTTCGCATTCAAGAAGTACCTAAGTACTGGTCTGAAGATAATGATAGCCAGGACCATTAAATGGCTCAACTGTAAATTTCTAAGCTTGATATTAATATTTGCTCTTCATTTAGTTCACCTTATTCCCACTTGTTTTACAGTATTCACCATTTTGGTGTAACCTTCTTATTCTAGATTCTTCATAAAAAGGAACTTAATTGTACTTTCCTAAATTGGAAGTTTGGACTGTTGTTACTGCCATTTTTTTTGCAAGGGTAAGAAATATAAATGGTTTGCTGAGACCAAAGGAGTTAATGATTTTAAATGACTAAGCAGTGTGGGATGTAAAGATAAGGGGGTACTATTAGGGATTGAACCCTGGGCTTCTGCACTGAGCTTTATTTTTTGAGACAGTCTCACTAAGTCACTCTCTCAGTCACTTTCTTTGTTACTGGGACAAAATGCCCAGTACCTACAACTTAAAGGAAGAGAGGTTTGTCTCGTGATCTGCTGATTCCACAGCAGAACCACATGGAAGAGGAAAGCTGCTAATGTCATGGTGGCCAGGGAGCAGTGAGAGAAGGGAGGGACTGGGGAGGGTGATGTACGCTTCTAAGTCATGTTCTCAGTGACCTCCCTTTACTGAACAGACCTCACCTTCCAAGAGCAAGTCAGTTATTGGTCCAGTCCTCTTCCAAAAGCCCTGCCTGTGAGGAAGGCTTTATTGCTATAAACCACAATAGCAGTTATGTTGCCCAGGCAGGGGTTGAACTTGAGATCTTCTGCTTCATCCTCCTAGAGTGCGTTTGCCAACACGCCCAGCCAAGACACCACCTTTTTGTCTGTGATGTGTTTCTTCCTCTTTAATTAGTGGATTATAAAAGTATTTTGCACCTTAAGGATCTAGGCCTTTGTTTTTACAGATGTATAGCAAATATTCCTTCTTTTTTTCCTTGATTCTTGATTTGATTTTTTTCCCTCTGTTTAGACATTTTAAAATTTTTATATCATTGAATTTTTTTCAATTTATGCTTTATGATTTTGAATTTTCTCTCATGCTTGGCAAGGTCTTTTTTGCTCCTAGATCATTTAGAATTCTCTAGAATTTGTTTAGTATGTGGAATTGTTTATTTGGAATGTATTTGGCATAATTTATAAGGCATCAAAAATAGGGATCCTGATTTTTCTGAGTGTGTGGTTGTCAGTGTCATTTATTAAATATAATCAGTTCTTAGCATTTTTTAAAATCTTGAAATTTCACCGAGTAACTAATGAATTTGTGTTCATTAATAATCATTTGCTCTTTAAACTTTTTTCTTACGGCTTTACAATAGCCATTAAATTCTGTAAGATATGTGCTTTTAAGATTTCTTTTTTTTTTTTCTTTCTGGGTACCGGGGATCAAACTTGGGTCCCTGTGCTTGCAAGTCAAGCAACGGAACCACTGAGCTAAATCCCTGGCCCTAAGGGTTTCTTTTAACACTCTTTTTTCTTTGGAGGTAACTATTGGTGATGGAATCTCCTATTCAAGGTTACTGCATTGTGTTTCTCCTGTTCCCTAGAGATAATCTATCTAGAATGACTTGGTTTTTATCTGCTTTTAACATCTACTTCAAATTACAATAATATTTATTCCCCTAACTTTTCATTTTTAGGGTGGCATAATTCACATTCTACCTTCTGTTCCTGTATGGTTTTTTTTGTTCATATCACTAATGTTGTATAACGAGTTTATTACAGGAATGTTTAGTATCCTTCCTAAGATGGTAATTGCCTGGAAAAGGAAACATTCTTTTATTTATCCTTATACATTAGCATAGATCCTGGCAATAAACAAATAGGTATTATTTGGGATTAGCTAATTAGATATAAATTTGCCTGGCCAAGTTGCTAAGTTTGACTTTGGGTAAATTATTTTTCTCTTATAAAAGTGGGATATTTCTTAGTTATGTTTAGTGAAAGTGAAATAAGATATAGATGTAGAATGCATAACATAATCCAAGAAATGTGGTAGGAAATTAAAATTGTCTTAGTTTTTCCTCCTTCCTCTCTTTTATTCAGTTCGTATCTTTCTTATCTGCTTGTTAATGCCGAAGAACACTGTCAAGACTTCTCACTCTCTAAACCTAGATTAGATATCTCTTGTTTTTGTGTACCTTCATAGTTTTCTGTAAGCACCATGACCCTGATACTTTTCTGCCTTTTAATCAGTGATGCCTAAAAGTCACTGGTTAGAATTTTTGAAAATAAATCAGGGTGGATTCATATATAGAACAAAAAGTTCTTAAGCCACACTTGGTTCCATATTTAGAACCAGAAGTTCTCAAACCAGGCTATTTAAATAACTGTTAGACAATTTAGTGTGTAAATTCAAGAAAATGAGGAAAGAATTGAAAGTGGCTTGGAAGTTTAAGCTTTACTCTCATTTTCCAGACTTTTAAGAAGTTGATATGTGTTTCTATAAAAGAAAAATCCTCACTTAGCCATCTTATTTCTCTTATCTTCAGTGTTTTTAAATCCAAGGAAACAAAGTTGTTTAATACCTGTGACTAAGTATCTGTTATTAGTACTTTTAATTTTTGCATTATGTAAATATTTGTTCTGTATATAGTAGTCAACAATCACCCCAGTGCAGTACACACTTGACATCTCATTTTCACATGTTTAGAGATAAGTTGGCCAATGAATTTAATGATATCTTTTACAATTACACCTACTAACTGGTCTGAATGTTTATGGCCAGTTTGAAGAAAGTTTTTTTTTCTTTCTGTTTTTGTGTTTTAACCTTTTTTTTTTGGTACTGGGGCTAAAACTTGGGACCTTGCGCTTGCGAGGCAGGCGCCAGAACCACTGAGCTAAACCCTCAGCCCTAAACTTTTTTTATATACTTAAAATAGGAATCAAATCCTAGTGATTTGTATACTTACACACTTAGCAATAAGAAATCCTAGTGATTAAAAAGTGATTTCTGAAATTTAACAACTTACTGAAAATCTGAATATTTTAACCATACTGATTTTAGCACTGCCCCCCAAATCTCAAAGTTTAGTAGATATAATTTGCTGTTTGCTTTATAAAAGTTTTCCAAGTTGTATAATGCTATCTTTTTTTTGGTATGGGGATTGAACTCAGGACCTTAGGCCTGCAAGGCAGGCGCAGCACCACTGAGCTAAATCCCCTGCCCTGTATAATGCTATCTTAAATTCTGGCTAGAACTTTGTTAAAGTATTAAGTACTGAGGACATTGTGTTTTCTTACAGGGGATGGTTCCGTTTGTATTTGTTGGCACTAAAGAAAGCATTGGAAATGTGCAAGTTCTTTTAGAATATCATATTGCTTATCTAAAGGTTTGTATACAGTTTATATTTTTGCATCTCATTGCTGCATTTGCTACGTAACTGTTCTTTATTTACTACAAACAAATGAAGAGGTCCACACATTAAACATTTCATATTTGTTAGATAGTAAGTTTCAAATTTTTACATCTCTTTAATTCAGTTTCAGTTTTGCCCAGTTTTTATTACAAGAAAAAAATGAATATACTTTACCATAATAAAATGGCTTTCCAGTACATTGTTTTGTCCTCTTAATCTGAGCTTTTAACTTTCTTTCCTTATTGTTTTAAGAAATGGTCACTTTAATGTTTGTTGAATTTGAATGTCATCACTTAGATAGATACCTGTGTGTTCTATAGTAGATCTTTTGTTATTACTTTCAGACTTTTTATACAAAAAGGGTACACAGACCCAGGAGTAAAGTTAGGCTTCCTTGCTAACTTTTACCTGAATCAGCTGTACTATCCTCATAGATATCATTTAATTCTTTGTGTACATGTGTGTGTGTTTGCATGTGTTGATGGGGATCAAATGTAGAATCTCCCACTTGGTAATTAACTGTTAGAGCAACTGTAAAGAGCAAGGGAACTTAAGAAAAGTAATCCCCTGTAAATAGTAAATATTACCGTTCTTATTTGCTACTCTTTCTTGGCTTTGTTCCTGTTTTCTCTGGTTTAAAATATAGTAATATCCCCATGTGTGCTCTGCTTCTACTAGTGTGTTTTCCATCCAGTCTCATATCATTGCTGCTTGTGTAATGTGTTGAAAGTGCCCAGGTGATAACATTTGTTTTTGAATTTTATCTGTATTTACCGGTCTCATTTCAGACTGGTATTCCAAATTTACCTTCCAGTGTTCTGTTTACTTTAGTAAAGAACTTCGTTTTAGATGCTGTACTTTCATATCTTGCATGATTTCAGTTTCTGAATCAAGTTTACTAATCTATTTAGGTCACAACTCAGGTGTCATTGCTTTAATAGGACAAGTAGCTTATTAATAGTACCTTCATAGATAGTAGTTGTGCTTTAATTTAGCAGAGTTTTAACTCTTCAAGGGAAAGATCTGCTAACTGTATACTTGTTAGCAACTTAATGAATGAGTTAACACTATGTTAAATGTCTCTGAAGAAACGAGAGTCTTATGTCTCCTTTTATATTGTGTGCTTAATAACGGTGTGGTTGGCACACACTAAGGCCTTTCATATATGTTTGTTGAATTCAGCAAATAATCTTGTAAATTGTGTTAACTAGGAATACAGTGCTGCTTTACCACGTAACTATCCAAGGCGATGGATTTTTTTCTTTAGTAGGGAGTACAATTCTAGTTCTAGGTTTTAAGAAGACACAAAAAAATCACATGGAAAAAGATTTACCCTTTTTTATTTGGTTTATAGGAAGTGGAACAGCTAAGAATGGAACGCCTACAGATTGATGAACAGCTACGACAGATTGGTATGGGTTTCAGACCTTCTTCCACCAGAGGGCCTGAAAAAGAGAAAGGATGTGCCACTGATGAAAGTACCGTCTCTTCTGTACAAGGTTCTAGGTCTTATAGTGGAAGAGGCAGAGGTCGTCGGGGCCCTAATTACACCTCCGGTTATGGTAAAAAAAACATTTTTTATTTTTGTAGTATTAGTTTTCGTTTAGGTGCTCCAACACATTTTACATATAATTAGTTAGTTTACCAATCTAACTTGGCTTTGAGGGTGAAAAGTAGGTCTGAGGTATATGTCTTAGTAGTGATGGTGAACTTTATGTATTAATGACAGTAAAAGGTTTGTCATTTCCAAGAAGTTATGTAGTGTATTTTTGAAGAAATGAAGCATATTTTTATGTTGGCAGTTCATAATCTTGTTTGTTCTAAAGATTTTGGATGAATATATATAAAAGTTATTTTCCAAACATTTCCCCAACACAGTTTTCTACATTTTCCAATAAAAGCCCAGTAATGGTTATAATAGTTATCATCTAGTATACCCTAAGAATAGTAAAAATGAACAGTAGTGCTAATGACTAGACAAGGATTACATATAGGAGATTTTTAGTAGCTTTTAAAATATACTTTGACTCATTTAGCAGATCTTATTACATTAACAAACCATGTTATTATTTTTTATGTAATGTTTCACCAAAATGAAAGACAGGAAAAGTCAGAACCTAATTTTATAAGTGAGCATTTTTATAAAATGTATTTCACGGTGTGGATGAGTCCCAACCCTAGTAGGAAGGGGCTGGTGGAGTGGTGATAGTTAACAATTCTCTAATCCTAAATTCTCACTTATTTTTCTTCACCTTTGGACTTGTTTCATTTTTCTACATTTGGTCTTGGATCTTAGCAATGACTTGATCCCCCCCCCCTTCTTTTTTGCTCTCCTTCCAATGCCCATTCTGTTTTGGGAAGATGTCTCATAAACCTTTGCAGAAATATATAGTATTTAAGGAAAACAGAAACCATAAATTTGAGGTGTACAGATTCTGGATCCAGATTTCCTGGTTGAAGAATTATGTAATGATGCTAGAGTTCCATGAAACTTACACTGTTCTTTCATTTGTTACTGAGGTGGAAGATAAAAGTACTGTATCTTTTCCCTTTAGTGTCATATCCTCCTCTCTATTATTTTCTTGATGTATTTTATTGTAGTAAACCTTGCATTAAAGTTTTAATGTATAATTCCAGTAAAATGTAGAAATTTTCACCATGCAGAGGACTGAGAATTGTAAACTATTACTGTATTCTTTAAATTTAATACAAAAGGCAATGCAAGTAACCAAAATAGAAGTTGAATATACTCTTAATTTTTGGAGCATAAATAACAAAAATAATCAGATTCTGGCTTTTTGGATGATGAATGATGAATTTATCAAATAATTTTATTAGTCTTTGTGAAAGAAATCCACTTAAACTGATGAGTGGTCACTGGCAAAATGCTTTTGTCTAAAGTAGATAAATTCATGGGATCATGGCAAAGTAACATTGTTTGGAATGGATTGTTCAGTAGATGGCACTCTTACATCTGAATCTTTGTAGAACCAATAACATATTTCTTGAAGTAGCTATTGAATTTGAGAAGATATTTTGAGTTTATAGATGTTCTTAAACTCTTTCTATTAGAAGGATTTATAGGTTATAATTGTGTGTTTGCAAAAAGAAATATTTCTTAATGTAGCATCTCGAGTTGGTATGTGCCCTAACTTGGGTGACACAAATTTAGCATATTCTCTGTTTGTTTGGCACACAGAGCATATCTTTTTTTTTTGGTACCGGGGTTTGAACTCGGGTCCTTAGGCTTGTGAGGCAGGCGGCGGAACCACTGAGCTAACTCCCCGGCCCCAGAATATACCTTAAAATTGATGTCATCTTGGATTTGATAAAATGTGTTTTTAACTCATAAGTTTAGCATATATGACCTTGAAATTCATCTTGATGACTTTAGACATTATAGAGAGGGGGAAGTCTGATTTGAAATTTGGTTAAAATTTGTTTTAAATTGTGAGAGTTATTTAGAATTTGATTAGTGTTATAAATCATTTTTAAAGCTTTAAAAACAGTTCCTTGAATTGTGAGTTTGTTTTTCAAAATTGAGAGGTTGAAATATTTACAGCGATTTTTATTTAAGAGTATTTGTTTCCTGTTGACACTATAATAAATTATAGAGCCAAGAAGAACACTAATAATCTTGTAGGTCAAAGTTGAACCTTGGCTCACTAGACTAAATGTTTTTTTGAGATGGAGGTCTTGCTGTGTTGTCCAGGCTGGCCTGGAACTCTTTTTTTTTTTTTGGTACCCAGGATCGAACTCTGGTCTTTATGCTCACTCGTGAGGCAGGCGGCAGAACCACTGAGCTAAATCCCCGACCCAGTGGAACTCTTGATCCTTCTGGGTCAGCCCCCTAGTGAGGAAGCTGCTTAGCTGGGAGTATAGGAGGATGCCACTGTACCCAGCTGGTCTAATTTTCTTTTAGAGACTCTAAGAAAGATTCTGTTCTCTCCTTATCTTGATGGGCCTTAACTTTAGTCATAGTTGTAATGTGTTTTTTGTGAAACCAAAAACACTTAAGGCATTAAATATGAATAAAGATGAGCACTAGCCAATTCATTGACTTTTTCTTTAAACCTCAGTCTTACCCACTGGAAATGAATACTAGATTTAGGTTAAACTAGTGGAAGAATTTCTGTGCTTGTGACCTTGGGTTAAATAAATGAGAGTTCGGAAGGTCCTTACCTCCCAATTTTGGTATTCTTTTCAGGCAGAGTAAGTAGATTTGTAAAATCAGACATTCATACATACTCAGAGTTGTTTTTTTTAAGTATTCGTGAAACAGGAACAGTCCATGCCATCCACTTAATAAAATGTTATTTGTCATTTGGAGAAATGAGTGTTAAGGAAGATTCAGTCCCTTCAGTTAGATTCTCATCCCCACTTAAGAATTGAGAATGAATAATAGAAACGATCTATTTTTTCTAAAATGTACTTCCAGGTGATTATTTAATCCATTCTTCTATAATTGACAAGTGATATTCATATTTTAGTAGCACATGGAGAAAAAGGGACGTATTGCAGTTACCTTTGAAAGAGAAAGGAAGTTTATAACTCCTTCATTAAAGTTTATAATTTATTTCCTGCACTCATTTAATTTTATGCCCACAAAGATTTTTGTGTTTTGCTTTTATTGTCCAATGACTAGAGTTTTAAGTACAAGCATCTTACAGGTATTTCATGAAATATTAGGAAATTAACTATAAAATTACTCAAATTTATCAAGAGAAAATTGTTATGTAAATGTTACTAGGCATTTGGGGACATTTAGAACTAACAAGATCTGGAGTTCTCATTTTACATCATAGACCAGTTTTGAAGTAATTTCACAGGAAAAAGAACAGTGTAATTATAAAACTGTATGATAGATATATACTACTTTTTTAAAAATAAGGAAAGAGAATTTGTTTTCACTTAAGTGGTCTGAAACTAGAAATTGACCTAGGTTATGAGGGAAGTGGCATGCCAGAACCAACAAAGAATGAGTGGGAATGAATATTGTAGAAAGATAAAATAGAAAATTTTCACAAGTCATGCTGAAATTTCATCCCACACTGGTCATAGCTCTGATTCTGTTGTCAGATGAGAGATGTCTTCTCAGAAATCTTAAAATTGTCCAGTATTCTCAAATACCTTATTCTAATTTGAGGCAGTAGGACATATTTTATGTACAATTGCTGAAAAATATACTTCTGGCTTGTGTTATCAATGATGAGAAATGTTTTGATTGCAGAGATGTTTAAAATGTGAAAGCACACCCTAGAGCAGTGGTGACAAACCTTTGGCATGCATACTGCAGTGGGCTGTTTGTATAATTGAAAGTTCTAAAAGATTCCACAGCAATCAGTGTATATAATGGTGGAATCACTGCACTATATAATGAAAACTATTTTCCCATATTTTTCAGTTTGCTTTCAGATGTTACTAGTTAATATTTCTTGTACTAATAATTTCAGTTATTAAAACATGCAAATGGCCAGAAATTTTTTGCAAATCTCCATATTAAATACATTCTTGTGTTTTTTGAAATTGTCCTTTTGACTCTACATCAAAGCAATTCATTTAAAAATCTGTCTTGACTAGTAGATATAATATTTATACTTGATCCCTCAGTTAATACATTTCTATTTCTTTTCTTTTTTTTTTTTTTTGGTACTGGGGATCGAACTCAGGACCCTTGCTCTTGAGAGTCAGGTGGTGGAATCACTGAGCTAAATCCCCGGGCCAATACATTTCTTTTTTTCCTCTCCCTTTGGTGATGCTGGGGATTGAACCCATGGCCTTTTACACTGAGCTGCATGCCCAGCAACTTTTTTGTTTTTTATTTTGAGACAGAGTCTCACAAATTTGTCCAGGCTGAGCTTAAACTTGTGATCCTCCTGCCTCAGCCTTCCAGAATGCTGGGGTTACAGACATATGTGACCACACTCAGTCTCCCATTTGCTTTTAATTTTCATTTAGTTTTCTTTGAATCAGGCTATTAGTGTGCTCTTATGATATTTAATAGAAAATAATTTTTTAAAAATTTAATCACTTTTTAAAAAAATAGGATTCTTAACTGCTTTATGTTCTCTTCTTCCCCAAGGTACAAATTCTGAGCTGTCTAACCCCTCTGAAACAGAATCTGAACGTAAAGATGAGCTGAGTGATTGGTCATTGGCAGGAGAAGATGATCGAGAGAGCCGACATCAGCGTGACAGCAGGAGACGCCCGGGAGGAAGAGGCAGAAGTGTTTCAGGGGGTCGAGGTCGAGGTGGACCACGTGGTGGCAAATCCTCCATCAGTTCTGGTAGTCTTTTATATACTATGTCAGCATCCATTTTTCTAGAGAGTTTAATTGTAAGAAAGTTAATTTATCACTATAGGCCAGCCATATTTGGAAGCTTCTATTTCCACTCAATTGTCAAATAGAGAGTAGTGGACTATATAGCAATCAGTGTAGGAAAGGCCTTGAAGAGTGTTTCTCATTAAAGGTTTACTTAAAAATTTTCATGTCAGAACTTTTTTGGGAGGCTGATTTTCTTAGTGAAGTGGTAGTGAACAAATGGCACATGTGCACAGTGGGCTGTTTGTCATTGAAAGTTCTCAAAGAATCGCCATCACTGTCTTGGTGTTAGTATTTTGAGGGTCAGGTGTTTATCCTTTCAGTTTGGTACGGCTTATGTAATTGTAATTATTTTTCCTTAGAATTTTTGAGTTTATGTCTCTTTACTAGCCAGACCCAGAGAATTCTAATGCCCAGTGAGATCTAAATACTACTTTTTTGTACTTAAAATTGAAAATTGTAGAGGCAACACTTAGGAAAAAATTTGAGGAATTGGGCTATAAAGAGGCATGTATAGATAACTATTAAAGATTTGAGGTGTACAAACTTTTGTGTCTTTTTGAAATTTTTAAAATTTTTAAAGTTATATGGAGTTATAAGAGCTGGCTAGGATGTTCTTTCTGAGCAAAATGAGCTAGAAAGGAGAACTGACAGGGATACATGGGGGTAGATTATTTCAAGGATACAGCTTTTCTGTATTTATTATACTCCTTTAAGAATACCACATTTTTCTTAATGTAATACATTCAAGCTTATATAGTATATTAAATATTATAAGAAGTTATGCATGTATATGTTAAATATATGCTAAGTGTACTTACAAGTCATAACAACTGAAATCATGAAATTACGGGAAGTTTTAAAAAAATTACAGATTTAGTTCTAACAAGTAAAGTTTTACAGGCTTTCAGGAAAGTAGTTTTTATATTTTAATACATTGCCCTGTTTCTAAGTGTTACAAAATTACAGTGTGCTCAATTGCAAAATAAATGTACTTTAGTGTTTGATTAATGGATAAACTTAGTGTCTTTTGCAAAGATGCTAGCTTGCTAGCTGTTACCAAAGGAAACTTAGGAAGGAAAAATCGTGATTAGGTGAATTTCTTCTATAATTTGTCGGAGGCAATAAATGCACATAGGTAAGATGAGTATTTTCCTTGAATTGTATTTTGAAACACTCTTCCTTTCTCACCTTCACTCTGTCTTCATGCTTTGTTTCTGGAGTTGGAGTACAAGTCAACATTCATTTCAACATTATCCTGGGCCGGGGATTTAGCTCAGTGGTTCCGGTGCCTGCCTCGCAAGTGCAAGGTCCCAAGTTCAATCCCTGGTACCAAAAGAAACCAAAACAAAAAAACAACATTATCCTTTCTGTAACCAGTTAGAATTTCAACCCTATTTAGTTTGCTGCTATGTCTTGGTTTCTCCTGATTGCTTGTTTCTATTATGTCATGGAGTATAGGTGCTGAATATTATTTGGAAGTAGTGCGTTAACATCCACACAAAGGAGTAGCAGTCACCTCGAACTTCATAAAGAAGACAGAAGCTCTCAGAATTAATTCATATTAGCTGAATATTTATTTTTCACTTTTCTCTAGCCTTTGGGCAGAAATACCTTGTTGTGAACTTGAATAGTAATACCTATTTCCTAATTAGAGTCATCTCTCAATATCGGTGGGTGATTGGTTCCAGGACCTCTTACAGATACCAACATTTGAAGATGCTCAGGTCTCTTATACAGGGTGACATAGGATTTGAATGCACTTAAGCACATCCTCCTGTGTATTTTCCGTCATCTCTAGATTACCCATAATACCTTAAATAACATAAATGTCCTGAAAATAGTTGTTACACTCTATTTGGGGAATAATGACATGAAAAAAGGGTCTATATTACAGTACTTTTTCCCCCCCAAGTAATTCATGATTTGTGACTGAACCCCATGGATATGGATATATATATTTTCAAAACGTCAAAGGAAATCTTAGGAAGCTTACGTTTGTGCTTTTGTTTTAAAATTTTTCATTTTAGTTTTTTTCATAATCATCTTTTGTTATTTTCCAGGTAAACTGATCAGACAGAAAACATTTTATTTGAAGACAGTTTATTTTTAATTGGGAGGAGATTGAAGTTTAACAGTAATTGATATAGTTCAATATATATCAAAAAGCATTCATAACTACAGCACTCTTAAATAAATATTTCTTGCCTCTGACATGAATATAGTGCTCAAAGATCCAGACAGCAATCCATACAGCTTACTTGATAATACAGAATCAGATCAGACTGCAGACACTGATGCCAGCGAATCTCATCACAGTACTAACCGTCGTAGGCGGTCTCGTAGACGAAGGACTGATGAAGATACTGTTCTGATGGATGGAATGACTGAATCTGACACGGCTTCTGTTAATGAAAATGGGCTAGGTATGTAAGCACTTAGAGAAAAGATATGTATACAGTTATATATATAAAAACTAATATTAATGTATGAAACTTTTCAAAAGTATGCAATTCGAAAATGACTTTTTCTTAATGTTTACTTCAAGGTAGATAACTTGTCTGTCTAGTTCTCAGATATGTCAGTTAAATTATTTGAGAGTGGAGAGTTCATTAAATTGCCCTTTGATGCCATTAAGTTGGTACAAATACCAAACTGCTCTTATTGTCCTCAAATTAAAATTGGGCTTTCAGCTTGCCTATGTAAAATTATTATAAACACTACTATTGAAAATACGTATACCAAGAGTGAGCATGAATTTCCAAAGGGCTAAACCCAAATGATATTCAAGGGGAAAACTTTATCCCTGAGTGATGGTAATTTAAGTCTGAGAATTTGAATCAAATCTGTCTTTTATCTACTTGGAATCCTTTAAGCTACAAGTGTGTATCCTGTCAGTACTGTATATTTTATTTTTGATGTTTAAAGTTTCTTTTCCATGTTTTGAAAAAAGAAAGATACTTTTTGTTTCTGGCTTGCTTATTTTGTCAGAATAGTTCATGGTAAACTTTGCAATTACAGATGATAGTGAAAAAAAACCCCAGCGACGCAATCGTAGCCGCAGGCGTCGTTTCAGGGGTCAGGCAGAAGATAGACAGCCAGGTAACTTGAGTGGACCTGTTGACATCAGGTCACAAGCATGAAAAGAAAAATGTCATGTGTCTGTGTTGTAAATATATTTACATGTACACGTGTGTATATACGTTAAAAACTTACTTTGCACAGATGTTTATTCAACTAATAAGACTACTATTAAAGTGAAAATGCATTCTTCTCTCAGTGTAAATGTTTAGTAACTAGTCTTAAGTCTGACCGAACTGATGTGTCTTAATGTTTTATATGAAAATACTGTTGAGAAGACTATTGCTTCATTCACTTGTCAGATTCTTCACACTTGAGTTGGGGCTTGCCATCCCAGGGACTTGGTTGTAGATTGTAACTGAGGTTGATTGGCAAAACTGGGCAGCTTTTTGCATGGTGCCTGCTTACTATATATCAATTCAGCACCTCATTTTCATGGGAATTGTAAAGCCCACAGTTCAATTAAAAAAAGAAAAATATTTGTATCTTCCTAATACTTGAAATGCATGCTGTATTTTTTATTGTAGTGTGATGCCTTTTCCTTTACACTTACTAACTAAAATTAATATTTACTTTCAGTGTTATGTAGTCATAATTTTAGTAACTGCAAAGAAACTTGTTTTCTATGTATATTATCTTGAGCATAATTCCAATTCCTGTGTACAGAGAGTCATATGTATATTCACCATGAAGAAATTGTGTGCACCACAAATAAACCCCTTTCAAACTAATCAATTTTGCATTCTTTCCAAAACAATTTTTTCATGTGTTTACCCCAGATAATATGAATGCTTGCATCTTCAGTGTTAAGTTTGTGCAGTGAGATTTGGGAGAACTAGTGAAAAAGGTATTAGTTTCCCATTCTGGAAAGTTCATGTTTTAAAGATAATTGGAGGGCTGGGGATTTAGCTCAGTGGTTTTGCCGCCTGCCTCGCAAGCGCAAGGTCCCGAGTTCGATCCCCAATACCAAAAAAAGAAAAAAAGATAATTGGAAATTTGAAAAGGAAGAGACCCACAAAATAGAAAGTATCCAGAAAATGTTTATTTTTTCCTTTTCCATTCTTTCCCTCCTTTAGTTTCGGAAATGAATGTATTTTAGATGAGATTGTATACCTTTCATTTTTTTGAAGATGGCACAACAGTAAATATGTATTTTCTGGGTCTACTTTAGAAATAAGAAAATTCAGGCTATCAGTGGGGTCTTAACATGGAATAAATTGTTAGGCAAATAGTGGTTTTAGTCCATAACAGGTCTAAAAATGTAAGATGTATTGCAGGAAGAGCAGATATTTCTAAATGGTATTAACTGAACCTTGACTAGGAATTTTCAATAATTGCTATCCTGCATCTATTCCTGTTGAACTCTGTCTGCTCTTTGGGATTCCATTCCTAGTTGCGCCCCACCCCCCACCCCCCCAAAAAAATCAAAAACAAAAAACGGTTGAAAGAAGTGCTAAACTGTTTCTCCATGTTTTGAGCAGCAGTTGTAGGGGAGGCAGCCTCTAAAGTTCAATCAGTGTTTTCTTAAAAACACCATGATTTGATTTCCCATTTTGCTCAAAATTTGTTACTCTTAGTATAAATTAGGCACTGAATATGCTTTTACTACATTTAGAATGTTGATACAGTGTTGTCAGCTGAGCCTTGGACCCTTGAGAGGAAATTCTGGAGTCCAAGTTTTACTACACAAATTGTATTTTTGTAGATAACTGTGAAGATGTTACTAGTCTGTATTGAAGTTTTAAGAAGCTTGTATTATAAGGGCTAGCTGGATACACGTGTTTGTTTTTTTAACTGACCAATGTTTCTTTTGTCTCCCTTTTATTTGCTGGGAGAGAGTACTGCAGCTAAGTGCCTGTTAATATTTAATGATGGCTCTTAATTTAACTGATAACTACAATGAAGTGTATTATTCCAACTGTTTATATAGTGGATGGGAAGGTTTAAGAATTGTTTAAAGACAAATTTAGTTTTATGCTTGTCTGTGCCAGCAGGGTTTCCAGGTGTAGGGGTCAGTTTCTTCAGGTATCAGCCAGGGATGAACTATGGAAGCAAAGTATTCATTGTGCTGCTCCCCAGACTAGCTAGTGTGATTGTCAAAATGGTTTGGTCACTGTGTATGTAGTTATCATAATGAAGTGGATTATGATAACATCCCCTTCCCAGTACTGTAAATTATTAAATGTATTTATAAATTCTTTAATTTGAATGATAAACAATTGAAAAGAAATGAGCTTACTTATAATTTGGTAAAAGCAGTTTTAGATTTGAAATGTCTAGTGTTTTAGATTTTAAGTCCCGATTTA
This sequence comes from Heterocephalus glaber, assembly GCF_053883595.1. Taxonomy (NCBI): domain Eukaryota; kingdom Metazoa; phylum Chordata; class Mammalia; order Rodentia; family Bathyergidae; genus Heterocephalus; species Heterocephalus glaber. Next base: position 57,135,193 of record NW_028258324.1, read on the forward strand.
AGTTGTTTCTTTATGATTTTAAAAGATTAATTTCAGTAATGGTGCCGAGGTTTTTGGATCTTTATGTTACTACATTAATTCATACTTAAGCAAAATGAATTGTATATACTGTCCAGTTTATTATCTCAAAATGATTTAGTTTCATAGAATTTGAACTTGAGACTTAATTTTCCCCATACCTAGTATCTTTTTATTCTTTACATAATTAACTTGTTCCCATAATATATTTACACTATATTTTTACATACCAGGGATTACTGTGTGCAATGGAAAAGTTAACTTGAAAGGTGATTATTTTGATATTGTTTCAAATCAATGAATTATTTCAAGTCCTTAAAGAGAAATCGAGATGAGAATAGTGAGGCCAGCCCCATAATACCTGTTGAAAAGAGGTCATTTATTTCACTTTAACACTAGGGTGCTTCCCCTTCTTTTGCAAAAGCACACATTCGTCCCTAGCAAGACTAGCAAATTGGGGAGGTGGGGCTGGTCACTGAATTAATTCACACTGGCCCTGTTGCCAGCCAGATCATTTTCTACATCTTTAGGGTGGTCATTTGTTACCTTTTGTTAGTTTGCACTTAAATCAGATGGTTAAATCAGAATACTACATGTGGCTATTTTTTTTTTCTCTTTAAAAACCAAAACTGACATGAATAAATCTTTGAAATTTTCAAATTAAGTATATTATATCATGATCTGTACCAACTTTGTTCCATTTTCCCACCCCCACAAATTGCAAACACTTATCGGGGCTTAGAACACTGAATTTGCATTTCTTATTCTTGGTTGTGATTTTGGACACCATATTTGTCCCACAACCTTAGATTCATCCAGAAGGAAATAGCTGAATTCTTGGAAAAGAGGAGTTATCTAGATTTCCTCTTATTTCCAGCTTGAAATTTTCTTTCAGAAATAAAATTATAGGCAAATTTGTCAAGCTTTGTTTTTGGTTGAAGGTGGTACCCAGCTTAAAAATTTGAAATTGGGTGACCCACCATTAGTTTAATAGTGAAATTACTCTTTATCCATAAACTTCAGAAATATTTTTTCAACACCTGTAATTTTTTTCTCATCTTTAACAGTCACAGTTGCAGATTATATTTCTAGAGCTGAGTCTCAGAGCAGACAAAGAAACCTCCCAAGGGAAACTTTGGCTAAAAACAAGAAAGAAATGGTAAGGAGAATTTAACCTGTAGGTTTTTTTTTTTTTGGTATGATTTAGCTTACTTTTTTTTACTAAAGTTACTGTATGATCACTTGTTTCCACAAATAGACAAATATTTTAGTTTTAAAAAAAGACTTGATTTTCTTGGCCCCAGGTAACTGAAGATATGCATGCTTGATCCTGAACTACTTTTCAGATAGAACTTTAACATTTGTAAAATTTAATCTGCCCAAAAATACTGGGTATAATAAAGACTTGCTTAATTTGGTGAGCATAAGGCTGTTGTATATCTCTGCTCAGTGATGGATATACACCTATAAAGTTTCAATTCTTTTAAATGCTTTCAGGGATTTGATATATAAATAATTTCAAAAAGGTGAGTAAAGTAGGTGATTATTTGCTGTACTTAGGGCATTGTTTCATTTACAAGGTGAGCTATCCATTGGTTTAAAATAAAATTGGATACATGTTTCATTAAACAGTACAATGCTTTCTGTGGTTTGGGCACTTATAGGTATTGATGTTACAGAGTTGAAAGACCCAGTGGTGTAAATTATAAGGGTGTTACAATTCTTTGATCTATTGTTGCATATGAAACAAGTTTATTAGCTCATCGATGTTTATGTAGCTGTTTTTTTCCTCAACTGTAGATTTCATTTATAAACAGTTTAATAAAGTCATCTCCTTTTGGCAGGTAAAAGATGTGATTGAAGAGCATGGTCCTTCAGAAAAGGCAATAAATGGCCCAACTAGTGCTTCTGGCGATGAAATTCCTAAGCTACAGCGTACTCCAGGAGAAGAAAAGATTAATACCTTAAAAGAAGAAAACACTCAAGAAGCAGCAGTCCTAAATGGTGTTTCATAAACTGAAGAAGTTCCTAGTTTACAGTTCTTTTACATTACATTTACAATAGTGCTTGTACAAGCTTGCCAAAGATAGAATATGGATCGCCAGTCTACATCGCACTTTCAGTTCCTCCATTTGGAATTCAGAAAGGGGAGGGATCCTGAAGAAATCATTTGTAAACATACTTTGACACCAACTGTGTTATAAAATATATCATCAGATGTGCCTTGAGAATAGTATATGTAACATTAAAAAAAGTTGCTGGCTATAGGAAATGTTATTTTGTTTTCAAAATATGGCAGAGATGGGGGGAGGTGGGTGGGGTGGGATCCCTAACATAATATTCTTTATGAAGGCATTAGCTGCTTTTGTTACATTTTTAATATGCAACCACTTCTTCACCTGAGGAAAACTAGAATGAAATGCAGTCTAAAAATATTTTGCACTGAATTGTAATTTCTTCATTAGTTTAGTCTGGAAACTGGTCTGTCTTAATGTGTTTTTTAAATGCTGTATGTAGGGGGAAATCTGCAGACCACTGGAATACATTTGTTACTCTCATCTGCAGGGACACTGGGTGATAGTGGCAGTGACTGTTCAACAGGCTTTGTTTGGCTTATTTATTAAAGTGTACAGTATTTAAAAATCAAACATAGCTTTAGTCAAAACACTAAGCTGAATTAGTCATGTCCATTCAGACGTAATAACCTGAACTACTGAAAAGATCAATTTCCAGAAAGTTTATTCTGTATAAACTACATGTTAGTCGTTAGTATAGTATCTTTTTTTTTCTTTTCCTTTTTTTTTCTTTTCCTTTTTTTTTTAAATTTTGGTTGTTTGATGTGCAATATGTTTTTGTATGCAGGTAGTAAATAAACTTTGATCTTCCATTTGCTGATTTTTAACTTGCTACTTTTTATGCCAATTGTTAAAAAAGTAGTTGGAGCTATTTATAGGCCTAGAATAGTATTCTTAGATTGCTTTACAAAAGCATCTTTTGCTGCTAATATATAATATTAATATGTCAGTTGACCATTTAATCATTTTGTAATGAATTCCATGAAATCTTAACATTTAAAATTTAAGCTGTTAAGAGTACATTTCATATTAGAGGAAAGATCTTTGTATCAAATTCTAATCAAAGGCGTTTAAAAGGGGGGGAGGGTTGGAAGCCAGAATTTTACTTTTGCCTTTTAATTCTTTATTAGAAATTATTTTTAAAAGTATGGTAAACAATTTTTAAAGTAAGGAATAGGCCAGTAATTGACCTTTTGATTCACAAGGAAAAAATTTTGAAAGTTTTCATACTAGTGATTGAATATCATTCAGTTTAGATATTTTGGTTGAAGGCTTAATTTCACAAAGATAAAAACTTTTACATGAAATTTAGTGAAACCACTTTATTTAGAGAAACCAATTTATTTTTAGAGAAAGTAATTTATACAGTTTAATTGTGAGGTCAACTGAAATAATTATGGACTTTAGGGAGGTCTTTGCTTCAACATACTACATGGATGGCTGAACAAGAGTCATTTGGTTTTGTAATTTGATACCTGAAAAGTGGGCTTTTATGTGCATGAAAGTATTAAGTGATTTTGATTTACAGGCACTGAAGTATAATTCAAGGAATAGCTAACGATGTAAAAATTTCCCAGTCAATATATATTATAAACAGCCTTCAGATATATTCTAAAGTTCAAGTGTGCTAATATTGAATGTGTTTTTTTCCCCATGAAAACGTTGATAATTCCTGATAATTCTTAAGGGATGAATAGTGAAATTTTCTTTTTTCTCTTTTTTTGAATAGTAAAATTTTTAAGTTGCTACTTACAAAAGTTCTTTAACTCTGTCAAAGCTAAAAAGTTAACTGCATAAGTGGGTTACAGAATTTTAATTTTTAAAAACTTGGATAGCCAGACATGGTGATGTACATCTGTAATTCCAAGATGCTGAGGCAGGAGGATTATGCATTCCAGGCCAGCCTGGCCACATAGTGAGATCTTGATTACTGTGCTGGGATTAAAGGAAGGGCCTTGCACTTGCTAGAATGTACCACCGAGTTATACCCCCAGCCCAGAAAGAATTTTAGTTAATCCCCAAGTTAGCAAATGTGGTATGAAGAAATGATTTTTCTTTGTCCTTTCCTATATGCATTACTAAAACCTTTTCATAGATTATTTCAATAACAATTATCTTGTATGTATAGCTGAAGCAGTTCTTCAGAATAGCAGTATAAATAATCATACTCTTAAGAAATAACTGTGAAGATTTCATTACTTTACAAATGCCTAAACTCAGTGATTCGTTCTATAAGAAATGTGTACTCTGAAGAATGGTGGTAAGTGGACCTTTTTTAAAGCAGTACACAGATTCAGAAATATTAGTGAAAAGACCACTCCCCAGATGTAAATTGATTTAGGTTGGCTTCCAGATTTTGAGAGGGTTCCATCTTTTTGGTTGCATCCTATTTAGATGAGGTGTTATAGTGGGAAAGCACTTCTTAGTATACACTATACACTAAAAGACATTCAAGCAAAAAACTCTGAAATATCCTGCACAGCTCAAAAGCCTTATCACATACAGACCAGAACTGGACCATGTAATAGCAGAAAGTTTGTGGGGAACAAAAATGATCTGGTTTTCTGGATTCCTAGGGAGGCCAAGGGATTCCTGGTTTAGGTGCTTTGTTTTTAAAACTTCAAAAGGGCTTGAAACTCTTGTCCAAAGTATTACCTCTGATAAGAGGTCACACATTAGTGCAATTATAGTATGTATACACACCTTAATTTTTAAATAAGCATTTTAATGTAGAGTTAAGCAGTACATTTCACCAACTGAATGCATGGAAACTTACCTGAGATACTGCAGGACAAACTGGAGAGGAGTTGCTTAAATAAATGTGTTTTATAGAAAATAATTACAAGTGATAACAAGACCTGAAGAATAGTGAGGCTCTAAGCTGTTCTCAGTTAAACCCTTCTGTTTAAACGCCTGTATCCCCATCCATCTCAGCAATTCTTTGCAGGCAGTTTCCAACACATTTGTGCTAAAAGTCACAGGCATTTTTGTAGCTGTTTGCTGTTTTGATGGGTTTTCTATCCAGAGAGGGGAGTCTGTAAGGTTGGGTTAACTGAGTGTTGCAGTTGGAGTGGGAAACTTTTTGTTATCTGCAAACACGTGTTTTTTTGAGGTTCAAATCAATTAGTATTCTCACAGACTGTCTGCAGTGAGTTTATAAAAGGGTAAATTGAAAACTGGCTCTAATGCATTAAGTCCTGTGCCATTCAGATGACTAAGGAGTTCATTGAGAATGATAGTAAAGGAAAATCCTTTTTATTTTCTAGAGGGCTTCAAGGAACTTGGATTTGGAATGGGTAAGATGTTAAAAGTCTTAAATCCATCTTTGCCATCATGGTTTACATCTCATCTTTTTCATGAGGATTCTAATATGGTGAAACTTCTTGGCCCATTTAAAAGGCTGTGTGCTTGAATGGAGTGTTGTTGCTCATAACCCAGTATCAACCTATGATAACATTTGAGTTTTACTTTTGGAACTGCTGCAGTAATTGCCATCTGCTATAGACTTTTGGCAAGTAGTGTTAACGTGAAACTACACGCTGCTGGTTGAAATAATTACATAGATGGAATAATAGGATATTACCACTTTTATAGGTCAAAAGTGACCAACTGCTGACAATTTCCAATGATTGAATATAATTTTTATATTTATTATAGAAATTCAATAAAGAGTGTAAACATCCAGAAAACCCCTTATTACTAGGTGATGGAAGTACATATGATCTATAAATATATTTTTTAAAAGGGTTTATCAGACCAGGTGTGGTACAAGCCTATAAGCCCTTGCACTCTGGGAGGTTGAAGTAGGATTGCCAGTTAGAACTCAGCATAGGGATATAGTCCAGGGCCAAGGCCTATATTCAACCCCTAGTACTCTTGAAAAAAAAAAATCAACTGGATTCAGGTTCATTTGTATCTTATGTTGCAAGTACTAAGGACATGAAATCTTCTGAAAAAACTATAATGCAGCTTTATAATTTATTTTGAACAGTGTGTGATTATTTGAAAGTATCTTACAGGTAAGTGCACAATTGGGAAGCAACAGTTTCACCAAACTTGCTCTGGCTTCAGTTTCATCGAGCAGGGGCTGAGCTACTTGATCAGATCAGGGCCCTCCCACTATTAACATTAACTGGAGTCTACACATCAGAACCTTACTGAACTTTAACCATGTGCCCAAGTACTTTCAGAAGCAGTATAGTGAATTAAACTGTCTTATGTAACATATTTATCCCAGACATTTCAAACTAGTTAAATGCCAAAACAACTGCAAAATAACCAAGACGAGGAAAATAATTCTTTACTGACTTAATTTTATAGTTCCACTATTAAGTATACCAGTTACTACCTTGGGTTTCTTTGTATCGCAGTCATCAGTTTTCTTTTTTTTCTGTACTGGGGATTGAACTCCAGTCCTTGTGCTTGCGCAGCAGGTGGTGGAACCACTGAGCTAAATCCCTGGCCCCAGTTTTCTTTTTTTTTGAATGAAGTATTTTCTGTAAATTTGTACCGTTTTAATGAGTTAACTGTAAAATGTACCTACTTTTTAGTTTCTATTTTTCCTAAAAATATTTCCCAACAGTTTTCTGGATTTATATTTATTTGCTGTCTGGAGATTTTCACCTCCTTTGAGCTTCATTTTTCAGATGATTTGCTGTTTTTTAAGAAAACTCTAAACATTACATGTGAAATTCCATTAAATGAAATAACATTAAGGTGGGTGTGAACATGTTCCAGATTATACTATAACATGGGACTGTTACCCTGTCATTGGGTCAGGAATAATAGGTAACAGGATAAAAATGCTTCTTACATCCTGTTAAGGTAGCAGTTTATTTCTATGCAGCTACACAGCACCTTGCACCATAGTACAATAAAAAGCAAGTGCTTAGATGATCTATGGTTGCTGGAACTCAGGGTTATTCAGTCCAGGATTTTAACATTTAATCTAGCACATTTAAAATATTTTTAAATTTTGTTTACTTCAGACTTACATCTTTCTACCCTATTCTATTCTTGAAAGTTCCTTAGCCATGCTTTACATTGTCATCAGAATCAGTATGTTGGTGGGCTCATTTATGCTCAAAATGACTTCTACAGATGTCTGAACTGCAAAACAACTGTTAACAGGTTGCTGTCATCAGTTTAAAAAAATTCAACAGCATTCTAGATTAAATCTAATCCTTTAAATGAAGCATTTGACTGAATTTTATTTCTATATATTTCTGATGAAAGGTTTTTCAAGGTAGAGCATACATTTTCACAGCACTGAATACACTATAGCTTTTCGGTATGGCACAGTTAATATGTTAAGGATTTTACCATGTGTTAAGTACCTAATCTTCCCCAATTATATATGGCTTTGCTTCTAGCTGTCTTGTATCTTCCTGTTTTGTTTTTTTTTAAATTTAGAACTAATAAGATGGCAGAGAAAAACTATCCAAATTTTCTAGAACAAGCAGTTTCTAGAATAAATAAAATAGTTATGGGGCTTACATGCCACCTGTTTTTTCACACAAGGGTTCTCAGTACTTCTTGGTGTGACTTATTCAGTGGTGATCTGTACGATGACTATTTTTATTTAAATGCTTCCATAAGTACTCCATCATCTGGAAAATATTTGAAAGCAAGAGAATTCGCTTAAAACAAAGTGAGAAAAGATAGTAAACCTCTTAAGATTATTCATTGCCTAACAGTTTTTATACAGCATCTTAGGACTAATGATGTTAACCCAGAGAGCCAGTAAAAGCAAAAGTAAAGGGATTGAGACATGCCAAAACCTTTTATGCCAAATCTGCTAAGGGTGTAAGACAGAACTCTCCCACCCTGTATAACTATTGAGAGCTAACATGATAGTGAACCAAGTTGTAAATGAACGTGGTGAACTTTAATTTTAATTTCACTAGTTATGTAACTTTGGAAGTAATCTCAGTGTTTGTGTTTCCCAGGGTATAAACAATGGAAGAAAATTTGATCCCTTTTTTCAGATAAGGACACTTTAACCCTTAGCATACAGTTCACTTGCTATTGCCCTAGTATTTTCTAAGTGTGTGCTTTTTTATTAGCCCTAGGAATTAACCCAAGGCCCTCCTGCCAGTGAGCTACATCTCCAACTATTCCTTTTCATTCATACACACACACACACGCAGGTTAAGAGCATGGAAGTCTAAATCTGTCAAAAATCAGCTTTTCTCAGTTCACTAAACTTCAGTTTCTCATGCAAAATGTACATAGTTATGGAGATAACTATCCTGAGTACAATGCTAGCACATTTTAAGTATTTTGTAAGAAAATACCACTAAAAGATGAAGGATGTATTGCAGATCATATTTGCATCAATTACCCTGCTGTGATACAGAACTGTTTAAGATGACATTTGCCTAACAGCTTTCAATGAAATTGAATTCTATTTGAAACGAGGTCTAGAGAAAACTGATTACTATGAAAGAAAAACAATCTACTGTGCTCCTTAGTATTTTAAAGTTTCTTTTAACACCTGTCTTAAAACAGGTATGTTAATTGCATTAAACAAAAGTCTTTATACCTACATTAAGCCTCCCTTTTACAGTTCATACTTGATTACATATGAGCACTTTATCACACTTTGAACAATGTATTTTAAGTGTTAACTTGATTTTTATTTAAATGTCTTCATAACGTTTCTGAAATAAAAATAAACTATAGTCAGTCAATAGTAGATTCCTTATTTGTGAGTTCAGCTACTTACTAAAATTTGTAATCTCAAAATCACGATATGCTTTCTTGGTCATTTTTGAACATTGACAAATTTGAAGTGCACTATTAAGACAATGAATGCTCTGCCTTTTTTGTTTCAGCTCTTATACTAAAAACAAGTATCCTTTCTGTGGTTCATTTAGTGTCCAATTTCATGTTTGTGCTTTTTGTTATTTATGTTTTCTACTTTTTTTTTTTTTTTCTGGTATGGGGGATCAAACTCAGGACCTTGAGCTTGCGAGGCAGGCCGCGGCGGAACCACTGAGCTAAATCCCCGGCAGTTATTTCTGTTTTAAGATGACTTCCAGCCATGGTAAAGTGTTGTCTTGTGTTCATAAAAGCAAAGAAAGATGTGCTATGCAATGGGTGAGTTATATGCTACAAAGTTTGAGAAACAATATATATTAAACAAGGTATCTTTAAACAGAAACATACATAATACAAGATTATGTGTGTAATGACTGGTTGACAGAATGTGACCCAGAGGCTCAGAGGAATCAGTGTCTGCTAATTCAGTATTCACAACTTTAGAACACAACTGTTGCAAATAATGGAAACCAACTATGCCTTCACCCCCTGCCTCTCAAAATAACTTTATCCCTGCACAAAAGCTTTAAAAGCTTGTGCTTTATCATACTATAAGTCATAACAGACTTTATGAGATTTTAAATAAAGGTATGCAATATAAAACCAAAAGAGCTGATATGGTCTTACTCTAAAATGCCCCTAAACAACTAAATATGGTTACCTCCACCATTTTTACCTTAAAAACCCTTGTGTTCTACATTGATAAGAACTTTACACTGATTTAAGAAAGTTTAGATGGCAGTATAATTTATCTTGGAGCTACATGTACTATTGGGGATCAATGATAATTTACCTCATGTTTTCTATAGGTCCTCTAAATACATTATTTAAGAATATAGATTGTTAAATACACTATTTTAGGCTGAAGGTTGTCTGCATTCAAATGTCATTTAAATTTGTTAGTATATATATTTTTAGTGGTCCAAGGTGAGTAATATTTTGATACTGAGGGAATTTCAGTTTTGCCAATAGTGTTTAAGCTTGGTCATAACAATAAAACCTGGATTATGTTAAGAAAAAGAAAAATTTATGTGTTCGATATCTTTAAGGGGCTGGATGAATACAATGTAAATACTTCAAACCTTTATTGTACTTTTATAGTTTTTAATTTAGTATATCAGAATGGTCGGTAACTTACCAAGGTAATTTCTTAAGTCACTGTGGGTAAACTGAGTTTTACAGACAAGGTTCCAAAGAGCTGGTTCAGTTGTAGTTGAACAACTTTTCTTCCCAAAGATAACATTCTAAACTACTTAAACATTTTATGCTAATTCCATCATACTTATCATATATTTTAATTACAACTTTGTCTGTCTCTCATTAGACTAGGGCGCTCCTTGAGAACAAGAACTTTGAGGGCCGGGGATTTAGCTCAGTGGCGCTGGTCCTGCCTTGCAAGTGCAAGGTCCTGAGTTCGATCCCCAGTACCAAAAACAAAGAGAAAAAAACAAAAAAACAAGAACTTTGCCTTGATGAGCACACAGATACCAGATTACTTGCTAAGTGGGTAGAAATGAACAATGTTTCTATTAAATGGTGTATATTATTGAATATTAATCCAAATAATAACCTGTAGTCTGATTTTAAAATACTCAAGAACATTAAACCAAGGCTTTGATTGAGCTATGCTAAATCATTTTAAGAAAACTGTAGCTCAGAGGTGTTTTATTATAAAAAGTTAGTACTCATATACATAAGCTAGTATGAACTTAAAATTCATCATACATTTACTTCATTTTTTAGCTTGACCTTCTAGTAAATCTTTAGCTTCATTGATTTTGGCTGCTATATAAGGAGATCCTCCTACAGAAAGAAAGGAAAAAGGAATCGTTATGATGTAGATTTTAAGTTTGTGCTTGGTAAAAAGCTACTTTCACTTCAAAGATCCCATATATGAGAGGTGGAATCAACAGAAATTATGTTTTTATTGTTTAAAAAACGACATTCCAACTGATCACTATAATATATTTGATCAACGGGAAATGAGGTAATTTATATGACGGAGATTTACACAAAATGCTATCTTTATAAAGCTTGAAAGAAAAGAAATAGGATTTTAACATTTCAAATATATATGTGCTTTTGAAGTAGTATAAGCCAATTCATGATGATTACAAGTTATAAATAAGCATCAATTTACTGTATTATCTTAAAAACATGATATTCTCAGCAGCTTCTGTGTTCTGTGTTGGGAAGACCCGAGTTTGCTTTAGATTGCTTTCCTGTCCTCAGTTTTTCTCCTGTGATCAACTGTACTTTCATAAGATTCTCTATTGGTACTTTCGTACTAATCTTATGGAGCACTGTGGTCCAAACAGCAGCAAACAGCATCAATAGGAAGCTTGGTAGAAATGCAAATTTGTGGGCTCTACCCTAGAGCTACTAAATCAAAAGTCCTCCAGGTAATAAAAACTAAGTGTCATACACTGAGGTCCAATGCCAAACAACTGAACAAGCCTGTTTAAAGCTCTCTTAATGAAAGACCTCTCCTACATAAGCATACTGGAATTTGATTTTTATGGTCTACATTTTGGTGTTCAAAGGAATTAACTGATTTCAACACAGTGAGGGCTTCCTGAAAGTATATCAGAAGCAAATAAAATATCCTATAAGTTTCTAATTAGGTAATCTCCAGCTACAAGTATCTACAGTGGGGATAAATAATTTTAGTTTCATTAACTGAAATTTAACATTTGCTCTATTTATGAATGTAAGAGAAAAAAAACTGGTAGTATTCGTAACCAGCACTACTGCAAGTCAATTTTATCACAATTGTAGATCTCAAAACATTGTTAACATTTATTATTATTGTCAAATTACAGTATTTATTATTCTATAAATTTTTTCACTCAGATTTCATTCTTTTAAGATACTAAAAAAATAGATGGATCCAGACTGGAAGACTGCTTACACACAGATTTATGTATTTCCCTTACAATAGTCAAGAATTAGATAAAAAGTTTTTCTATCAATAGTAGTTACTCCAGGAACATACAAAGAAGAATTTAATGATCACTTACCCTTGTCTGGATGATTTAAGAGCATAATTCGTCGATGAGCATCTCTTATTTTTCCTTTATTGGCAGTAGGGCTAATTAAAAAAGGAAAAGGTATTAGTTACTTCAGTCTTCTGGATCACAACAAAAAAATTGTACACATGAGGAAGTTAAAGATTGTGAAACTAATAAATCAGAAAAATACTATAAAAAAATAAAAAACTATGAGACTCTCAGATGTAAAATATATTTTCTGAATCAGAACTAAACTGTACCTTTAAGGCATTCTCAAAATGTAGTTGGACTTGGTTAATATTCATTACAAATTCCTTTTAATGAAAAGGAAAACACTGAAGTATTTGGAAATGAAGGCAGAATTTCACCACAGAAAACATTTTTACTCAGTTACAGAGAACACTGAGCACTGTGATAATCTGTGGTCTTTCGATGAATGAAAAAGTGCTCTGTCCTAGTGTGGCTTCTTCTTTGACTTTTGTATAAGTGTTCAGACCTTTAATATGTACATGGAAGGAGGAGCAGCAAGGCTCCATTGACTAAAACTGAAAATATCAATCTTCCTGGGGCAAAATTTCTCTAATAATTCTCTATACTTAGTTGTAGAAAAAGAATATTTGAATTATTTTACCTTACACCTAGTATTAGTGCTGCTTCCCGTTTTGTCATTTTGGGTTCAAACCCACCTCTATAATAGCCACCACTGAAGGCCTGAAAAGAAATACATTTATAAAGAAAGATTAATAAAGTTCCTTAAAGAAAGTGTGTAACATCAGTAGAAAAGAAATTTCAGAGAACTTGATGTGCAATTCCTGTGGTATTTGTTTTACAAAGTAGAAGTAATATTTTTAACAATCACTAAACAGATCAACAGAACAGGAACAGTGTTTCAAAACTAGTTCTTTCAGGAGAGAAGGGAGGACTATTCCCATTTAGCCATATTCTAAAGTTTTGATCTCTTTAACATTTAGAAGTATCTCAAGAAAAGAGGTCTTCTGAGTTCAAGGTCACCACTAAAACAAGACTTTATGATGTGTGGAGAAAATCATGCTACCTTATTAGGTTAGAAATCATTGGTAATAGCATCACTATCATCACACACTTAATTACTACATAAAAATATTCAACAGGCTTCCACAGCCAAATTCATTAACTGACTGCAGAGTATGGTTATTGTACCTAACTGTGCTTTCTAGGTGTCTTAGGGAGTGCCAGGCCTACGCATTAAGAATAGAGCACTTTAGATCTCTCTGTGCTTTTGATACAGAGCAGGTGAGGGAAAACAAGAAAGTACAATGATAATATTGAAGTTAATAGTATGTGAACAGTGATACTGACTTTCACAGTTCTACAATTATTAACACCATGCCCCTTAAACTGTCTCATAACATTTGATTTCTTAGTGTAGCATCATTCCAATTTCTACATCCTTTTTGTGGAATGCAAAAGAAGGGGCCACAAACAATCACTCTGAACTTCATAGATGTTTGTAAATTCACCCCTCTTAAGTGCGGCTTTTAGGCTTCAAACAAGAAAATTAGCAAAAAAAAGTAAGTCTTACAGACTTTGGTAGGCTCTGAAAAACTTGTTTTACTTGAGGCTCCATATGCTTCATGGCTTGTAAAACATAACGGCCTAAAACCAAAAGCAACAGAATAAATAAATTAATCCCCAGGCTCCCCACTTCATTTCTACTCCCAAACCATAAACAAACCTGCAAATCCTGCAGCAGCAATGGTCAGTCCAACTGCTACCACTGTACTGGCCTGGTAAAGGGGAAAAAATATATTCAGCTCTTTAATTTTCACTCTCCTCATGCCCACTCTCCCATCCAAACTCATTTCAAGTGTAATGAGATCAACAATCTTTAAGGTGGAAATATTCTGATCAACAAATCTTTAAAACTACCGCAACTTCTACATACGATGCATTGTAACCCTATGAGATTTTTCACTATGGAAGAAGAGGGGCAAGTCAACTTGCTTATTTACCTCTACAGCAGTGAAAAGGTACATTCCTTTCCTTTGAAAACTTTCACCCCCAGGGAAATGAGGTCACATTAAAGGTCAATCAAGAGCAAGGCAAAGAAGATTTCTGCTACCGAAGGAAAAATTGTTTACGGCCTTCCTGTAAAATTGACACAGGGCATTTTCAACACCAAACGTAACTTCAGTTTTCAGATGCTAACTCTGTTTTTTTTGGCAGAGCCCCAAATGTATATTCAGGAAACAAGGATTAGGGATTTCTGTCAGCAACAGCCTGAGGGAAAGGACAGTGCAAAGAGAAGCAAATAGTGTGAGGTTGTGTTAGGGGAAGAACCGAAGAAAAAAATCAAATGCGTTTCCACTAATCTCCAAATCCGTAACAGCCTTTGACCTTAGAGAAATTCAAAAGGGGTACTGTCTTCGCACCCAGAGATCAGGACGGCGGACCAGGGACTGGAGAGGAACCGCGTAAGCACACAGTGACCCAAGAGGGTTGCACCACCAGTTTTGTGTCCTGGAAGTTGTGAAGCCCCGGAGATCTAAACCTCTCGCCCAGAGACTCACTAAGGACCCGAACCTCAGCTCCAGTTCCCCGAAGCCGGAGGTTGAAGTTGAGACTTCAGCTAAGAGTTAGCATCTGAGGCTGAGGTCGCCGGAGACACCGGAAGGCTGCACTCACCATGTTTCGACCCAGCTCTCCGCCTTCACTGGGAGTGCAGTTCACCCCAGCCCAAGGCCATGGCCACCAACTACCTGCCTTTACCAGAAAGCAACACAACCACCTCCTGCAAGCATAAACCTCCCAAGTACTACAGCCCTACGAGTTACGGCAGTAGCAGTCGCAAACCAAGCCGGAAAACTGTCGTAAAAGGAGACCAAAAAGGAGGAGGTAAGGTCGCTGCAGTGGTGGGAGGACGGAGAACCAGACTTTGGGTTGGTTGAAAGGTGGGCGGGTCGCTTCTTATCGAGGTTTAAGGGTGGGGCTTTTCTCGGTCCTTTGCTCTTTGCTCCGGGACTTTGGGGACCTAGAAATTCTTGTCAGGGAAGGCCCGAGTATAGAAGAATATGAGGAAATAGTTTCTTCTATCTCTCTGCACCTCGCATTGCCACTTACGGTGGATTGTTTATAATTTTCAGTTGGAGGAATATGCTTAATCATGTTGTGATAGATTTCCACTATGAAGCCACGCAAATGTGTAGCAGCCTTAAGTAGCCAACGAGAAGATGTTCCAGAAAGCCAAACAAATTATTATAATATTAAGGGGTTGCTCGACTGCAGTGTTTATTTAAAAGAAATTTCAAGATACAAATTGACAGGTCTTATGTGAATGTTTGGATTTTTATTTTGTAGAATGGGCCACTTCACAGACAGTAAGTGGCCTGCTCATGGAATCTCAACATTCTACAACTGAAACGAACTATAAATTTAACCCCTCTGCAGTCCCCCAACAGAAAATAGGGCTTGAGTTTGACGTTTTAGTGCATCCATTTCATAGATGCCTACGTAAATGCTTGAGAAAAGAAAAATAATGACAATAATGGAAGTTCTACAATGCAATGTTTGGATGACTAGAATAAATTTGGAGTTACTTCCCATTTTGAAATTACATAGTTTTAAAAATCTGTTTACAGTGCAATTCTGTTGTAATGGGTTGGTTATTAGATAAACACTGGTATATGAATATCTTGGCTTTGCTGCCTCATCTACAAAAATATTTTCCATTTGGAACTCCAAGAGCCCATGTAGCCCTAAGAATTTTGTGATGAAATTGTCAACACATTATTTAATGTCTTCCAACACTAACATACTAGTAATAAGTGTACATCGTCCCTCTTTGCCTCTCTTTTATCTAGTTTTTACCCAATAACTACAAAATAAATAATCAATGGAAGCATAAGACTTTGGGAACAAATTGACAAAAACAAACTAGAATGTTACTTGGGAAAATTCATTATGCACATTGTTGCTGTGTATAAACTATGTTTGCTTGATGAACAAGTTACCATACAAAAGCCTACCCTTAAAAAGCTGAAAGTAGGAAATAGAGCGAGACGTTTTGTCCAGATGGTGATAGCTCTGATTCTGGAGGTAGATCAAACTGAAGGTACAACCTGATTCTTTCACTTACTAGTTCTATGAGTTGGAAGTTGTTTATGACTCTTGTGTTTTTTGTTTGTAAAACAAGGGCAGTGATGATTACCTTGCCATGTTTTTGGGTGGTTAGAGATTATGTACATAGTGTGTTCTACACATAATCGTCCATCAGTGTGGGGCCTTATTATTCTGAGGGAAGCCACAGGAAAACTTGATATGCAGAGACCTGCTTGATTCTCAGGACGTTGCACTTGTAGATATTAATTTGGTTCTTCTTTCTCCCTATCTGCTCAAATTCTGATGAAAAGAAAACCCGTTAAAAATACCCGTGTACTAGTGAATGGATAAATAATTATTCCTTGCTTCTTCTAGCTTCTGGTGACTGCCAGAATTCCTTGACTTGTTACAGAATCACTCTAATATTGGCAGCCAACATTTTGAAATGTGACTCTCTTTGTCTTTATATTGGTCTTCTCTGTGTGTAATATCTCTTTTTGCTTCTTTCTTAAAGGATATATGTAATTGCACATATAATCCAGGATAATCTTCTCTTCTCAAGACCTTTAATTTAATCATAGCTTCAAAGACGTTGCAGTATAAGATAATATTCACAGGTTCCAGTAATTAGATCCACATATCTTTGGGTGCTATTATTTAGTTTACTGCAGAGAATAAGTGAAGAAAAAAGGACTGGCAGGGACAAGAATGTGTGTTCAATTTCTGCTTCCAAATATGTTAATTGGTTAAATCACTTCTGCTTCAAGAGGAATAAGTGAGAGGTGAGAGGGAATAGATATGTACGAGTTTTCTTCTTGCATAGTGAATTTCAAACATTTTTTGACATGACCTTTAATAAGAAAAATATTTTACATTATGGTCTAAGGAACAAATACATACTTGGGCACACTGAGCATATATGCAGCTGTACACACACACACGCACACATACACACTCAGATACCCATAATTTAAATTTGTGTTTTATGAGACAGTATCTTAACTTCATGAGATACCTGCTGGTCTTTTTTATATTTTCCCATTTTTTTGGAGATAGGGTTTCATTATGTGACCCTCAGCCTGAAATCCTGGCTGGGTTTGAATTTACAATCCTCCGGCCCCAGCCTCCCAAATGTTGGGATTACAAGTATGTGCCACTCTGCCTGGCTGGCTATTTATTTATTTATGAATCTAGAAAACCTTTTAAATTCATGACCCTCTAATTGGTCATAACCTGAAGTTTGGAAAGCATCACTCTACAAAAATCCATATTTGAAATAATGCCAGGAAAATAGTGGTTTTTTTCTCTCTAAAAATTATATGCCAGACATTTGCTTTATGTAGATTATTTCATTTCACCCTATGAAAGTAACATTTGTGTTTTGCAGGTCAGGGTATTTTACTGATAAATTTTGTTTTCCCCTCCAGATCCCCTCTCTACCCTCCCCTTTTTTAAACCATGCTATGTGCTGCAGAGGAGCACAGGAGGTTAGGAAGCTGCCTTTAAAGGACTGCATTGATGGTCTCTTTGGTCTTCTGGCTTGGAGTTCACTTAGCTGTGTGATCAGTGCATCAGACGGTAGGAAAAATGTGAGTTCATGATCCTCATTTCTCCACCTTTCTTTCTGGAGGTTGCCTTAGGCTGATTGAATTTTTCCACTGAAGAAAACAACTTCTGATGCATGTGTGTTTTGTTAATTACTCTTAACTCTTGCTTCTTCAGGTCTAAGAGTGTTAATGACTTCACTGTCCCCTGCTTGCCCTGCTGGACACAGGACACTTAACCATTTATTCCCATTTCTCCTTAATCCTATCCATACCTTTGTAAACTATCCCTTTATCAGTGACTCCATTTAGCTATTTTACTCTGCCTGCTGAGGGTTTGTGT
This sequence comes from Heterocephalus glaber, assembly GCF_053883595.1. Classification (NCBI taxonomy): domain Eukaryota; kingdom Metazoa; phylum Chordata; class Mammalia; order Rodentia; family Bathyergidae; genus Heterocephalus; species Heterocephalus glaber. Next base: position 57,153,083 of record NW_028258324.1, read on the forward strand.
TCCCTAAATTCACATGTTGAATCCTAAACCCGAATGTGATGGTATTAGGAGATGATGTGTTTGAAAGGTGATTAGGTCAAGAGCAGAGCCATTAGTATGAATGGGATAATTACCTCATTAAAAAAAAAAAAAAGGTAGCATTTATGAGCCAGAACGCTGTCCCTTACCAGACATGGAATCTTCCTTGACTTGGACTTAGACTGAGAAGATGGCTGTGTATGTGGAAACAGGCTCTTACCAGACACTGAATCTTCCACTACTTTGGTCTTGAGCTTCTAACCTCCAGAGGTGTGGGAAATAAATGTCTGTTGTTTTGAGTCACACAGGCTGTGATATTATGTTATAGCAGCTCAAACTGATTAAGGCAGTGCACCATTTGTTTCTAGCATAGATAAGGACTACCATAAGAGGCTACTGCAGTGATTCAAGTAGAAGATGATGGTAACAGTGGAGTCCAAGTGGTTAGACACCTGCATATATTTTGAAGACATACCTCATAGAAATTTCTGAATGAATGAGATATACTGCATCAGAGAAAGAAAAGGATCGAAAGGGACTATGAAGCTATAGGCTTAGCAATTAGAAGTACTTCAGGAAGAGCAAGGTGGCAGTGGGAGCTCTTGTTATGTTGTTTGAAATACCAACTAGATAGTTGAATTGTTTTGTCATAAAGGCAATTAGACAATACAAGTGTGATGTCAAGAGGGAGGTCTTAGCCCATGGATGGTCTTCAGGGCCATAGTACAGATAAATCATCCATTGCATGAGTAGAGAGAGAGAAATAAGAACAGTTAGGACTGTGTTTTGAGATACTTCCATATTTGGAATTTAGGAACATGAGGAAATCCCCAACATGAGTTTGGAAAGAAGGGCAGAAGTCAGGTGAGTATGGTGTCCTAGAAGGCAAGTGTAGAAAGTATTAGAGAAAAGGCTAATTGATTGTGTCAAATGCTAATAATAGTCAGATAAAGTAATGAACAAGAATTGGGCAGATTTTTTCTTTTTGGTATCGGGGATTGAACTCAGGACCTTGTGCTTGCGAGGCAGGCATGGCACCACTGAGCTAAATCCCAGGCCCTAAGAATTGCCTGCTGGAGTTCATTGGTGAAATAAGATTGGATTCAAAAGAGGATGAAAGGAGAGAGAGTGAAAATATGATTAAGATATTTCCTCCAAGCAATTTTGCTAAAAAGGGATTTAGAGAAATGGGGAGTACACAGGGGGGAGTTTTGTTTTAAAATGGAAGAAATTTTAGCATGTTTATGTGCTACAGAAACAATCTTATGGAGGGTAAAATTTTACATTTATCAAGCGGCTGGGGATTTAGCACAGTGGTTTTGCCGCCTGCCTCGCAAGCACAAAGACCCAAGTTTGATCCCTGGTACCAAAAAAAATTTACATTCATTGAATTATATAATTTAAGAATGAAAAGAAAATGTAGACACTATTTTCTCACTCAACAGCTTTATTTTAGAAATGAACAACGTGGGCCTCAGAGTGGTTTACTGAGTTTTCTAAATCTCTGAGAGTCTAATAATTGCTTGTCCTTACTGTTCATTTTCCATATAATGTATAATGTTAGTGTCTTAAAATGAGGAAGTACTAGAATTGCCAGTACCTGTGCTTTCTTATCTCTCCTTTTAGGGATTATCAGATCTGGATTAATGATGTCAGTTAAGTAGCAGCCATTTAGCTGGGAATCTTTTGTACACAACTGTTCACATAGTGTTGTATATAAAAGCCCTCTGCTTAAAACTTAATGACACTTAAATATTCTCTTTCCTTCTCCTTCATTACACCTTTTCTTTTCTCTTCTTTCTCTCTTTTCCTCTGATGATTCTTCCATCTCTTGACAACTTCCACCTTCGGAATTCATCAAATTCCTTTGAATAGAAACATTCCTAGTAAATTATCATACTGAGCTATGATCAACAAATTCCCTTATGAAGTGTGTGAAGAGGTCCTTTTGGTTCTGTAACAAGTAAAAGGAAGAGTTTAGTTGGAGTGAAAAAAAGAATGAAGAAAGGAAAAGAGGGCCCAGAGTGGGCTGTGGCTCGCCCCACATAGGAGTAGGATGAGAATCTTGGTACTGTGCAAGAAGAGAGAATGTGAGAAGCCGCATGGAAAGATCTCGGCTCCGTTTGCATCCAAGCCAGGTGATGCCACTCTGCTTCATGTCCATTAGAAAATAATTTACAACTATATCACATATGATTTACTTTCTCCTTTCCTCAACTGTTCATTTTCTTGTCACTGTGTCTGTTTTAATCTGACTTACGACTTTCCTTTCTAGAAATTATTGTTCTTATGTAGTCCTGAACATGTGAATGGTAGACCAGTTAGAGAATTGCAAAGTATTTGAACCAGTGATGTTGTCCAGGAGATGTACTTCTGAATAGAGGCTCTGCTCCCTTCTTGAGTTAGGAGGAAAGACATATGAGGCATTCAGGATTGCACGGGAAAGTGAAGTAGCTTAATTGCCTTTTCTCAAATGGAGATTTCCCAACTGATCCTCCATTCCATTCCATTTTAGCATATCTGTGCCCATTGTCTTCCTCCGTCTTTTTTCCCCTTTCCTTAGCCGGAATTCTGAGTGCATGCAGAGCTTTATGTATTCAATAAATCAAGCTCTCCCTGCTGAGCTGTCAGCAAATGGAACTGACCAAGAGAACAATCTGTGTAAGTGCATCTTATGCCCAGACCAGACAGACAAGTACAATTATTTGATTGCTGGAGATTGGCACTAAATGAGGGTGAAATAGTGGGTCTGAGACTTGTTGGTGAATATTATTAATAATATAGTGTCATGCATTAATAACATAGTGTCATGTGAAGCAAAGCTACACTGGGAGGTCTGTCTGAAGTCCCATTTTAAATCACATTTTCAGGGAGGTAGGTGGTTGAGGAGATGAGCAATAATAAAACAAGGTATCTTTTAGCACTGCTTAGAGTGTTGGTGGAAGTTAAGAGAATATACGTTGTACCTATAAGTTATTTGGTGGGCAGAGAGAAGCATGGTAACTGTCCATGTCTAATCCATCCATGTCTAATTGTCACAAAAATCGCATTACTATTTAGCTTTGTAGAATGCATTCAGAAGTTTTCATCTTTTTCTGTCTTCTGGACAAGTTTAAATATCGTGGGAAATTAAGCAAGTAGAATTCTCCTACTGCTTGCTGGTGGGAGTGTAAATTGGTACAACCACTGAGGGAAAATGTTTGGTACAATTACTAAAGCTGAAAATAAACGTGAAGCTTTCTAGTCCTTAAAAGTTGCATTTCTGTATTGCTCTTTTGTGAAAAATCATTTTCATTCTCATCATAACAGACCTTGAAGAGAGGAAAAACTCTAAGAAATTTTTTCTGGCAACTCTGACATCTTCAGTTACTGCATGGTTCACTTCTTCAGCCCAGCACCACAGGCAGCTCTTCCAGACATCCCTTCCATTCTCCGCTTCATAAACCTCATAGTTCTGTCAAATGAGATTTGTCACCATTGGTCTCCAAATATGCCCTGAAGCCCCTTTCCCCTGTGCTTTTAGTTAAGTCATTCTCCTTTCTGAGTGCCTTTCACCCATTCCACTTCTGTCTTTCAGTTAAATGTCCAGATTAGTGTATCTTCTATAAAGCTTTCTTTGTCCATTAAAATGGGGAATAGGTATCTGCAGACTTTTAATGTAAAGTAACAGATATTAAATATTGTAGGCCTTTCAGGTCACACATAGTCTGTGTTATGTATTAAGTCTAAAAACTATCGACGAACTTGGCTTATAGGACAAAGTTTGGCAGCCCGTAGTCTAGTGTAATCTCTCCTTCATCTGAACTCCTATAGAATTTTGTTTACCCTACACTACTAGTTTCTAAAAATGTATAGAAATTATATACAAGTATTTTCTGTATTTCATTAGTGACCCTTTTGAAAAGAAATCATATCTCACATGATTCTTTTTACTCCCTACAACATATTATAGTGTCTAAAGAGAAAGTACTAAAGATATTTGTAAAATAGATGAATAGATTATTGTTGATGTCTTCCAACAAGAATATAATTTATTTTCAACTCTTCTAAGCCTTTCCTTTTATGAGGTATACCTTCTGCCTTCCCCCCGTCCCTGGACCCCTTAGTAAGGCCATGTACACCATAAATACAACTGGCATGTAGTGGAGGTTTTTCTGTTAAATAGTGCATCCATTGAGCACATAAAATATGCAGGGGACCATTTTAGGGTCAGAAAACATCAGTGGGGAACACAGACAAAAGTCTCAGGCCCTATGGAGCTTTGTAGTGTAAGTTGGGTGTTACCATGAGCTCTCCCTATAATGTGTCTCGACTTTCTTTCTTTCTTTCTTTCTTTCTTTCTTTCTTTCTTTCTTTCTTTCTTTCTTTCTTTCTTTCTTTCTTTCTTTCTTTCTTTCTTTCTCTTTCTTTCTTTCTTTCTTTCTTTCTTTCTTTCTTTCTTTCTTTCTTTCTTTCTTTCTTTCTTTCTGTCTTTCTCTTTCTCCCTCTCTCTCTTTCTTTCTCTTCTCTTCTCTTTTCTTTCTTTCCTTTTTTTTTTGATACCAGGGATGGAACTCAGGACCTTGTGCTTGGGAGGCAGGCATGGTGCCACTGAGCTAAATCCCCAGCCCTCTTAATCTTAATAGTAATATTCATCACTTGGTTTACTAGGGTGCAAGTGATAATAGAAATTATAATAGTAGAAGGTGACATTTATTATATACTTAAAACAGTCACAGATATTATCTTTATAATTATGTACAGCAACATAAGGAATTTATAAAGCAATTAACTGCATTTAATTATTTTGTTGTCAATCTGGATAAACTGGTGATCATAGCTGTCACTTACCTATATTAAGGAAGAACTAGTCTATTAGAGGCAATATTTTGATCACATGCTAAGTTAAGCAATGTTAGGTATAATAGACACAGGGCTTAATAAGTGGTGGTGGTTTTAAAACATAGCTAGTAGTAGGTGAAGGAGTAAAGATTTGACTGAAAAGTCTACCTTACTCCTAAGTCTATAATCTTTCTACTATAACCAAATAATGTTGGTCATGTTGAGTTTTATTTGGAGCACAGATTTGCGTTGAAGTTAACAAAAATGAAACAAAAATTATAGACAAAACACAAACTACACATATAATCAATTGAAAGAAATCAAGATTATTTTGTCTCATTTTCCAAGAGGGGATAAATTAATTGAATTTCCTTAAAGTTGCATATTTCACACAAAATCCATTGCTAGACAAAACTCCGAAGTTCTCTCCCAGTGTTGTCTGCCCAACTCTTTTCCTTACCACCACTCCTTAAGCCATTTCAAGCCCTTCCAGTCAGTGTGTCCATCCAAGTGTTCTCCCATTCCTTTATTCTCTCACCCTGCAATACAGTGTGGTAGGTTAAATTCTAGGATAACCCCCAAGACTCCCACATACTGGTATACGCCCTTCTTATTATTCCAATTCCTCAACTGTGGTTTGGAACTATGGAAATAGTGGGATAGTCACCCTGTTCCTTATATTACATATTATGGTAAAGGTGTGAGATAGTCACGTCTGAGATTTCCTTATTTTATCTGCCTATGGCACCATTATAGCAGACTGGAGTGAAGTAACCTCTGATATTATGAGAGAGTCATGCCTAGGACATGGCAGTGATCTCTAGGACCTGCCTGCCAGTAAGAAAATGGGCACTTTTTCTACAACTGCAAGGTACTTGTAGGTACCAACAACCTGAATTTAGTTACAAGAGTCTCAGATCAGATCACAGCTTGATTTCAGAAACTTTATGACATTCTGAACAGAGAATCCAGCTATGCCTTGCCCAGACATTTGACCTACAGATTATCTATGAGATAATGAATGTTGTTTGTAATAATTTATTATACAAAGCAGTTGAAAATTAATACATGGACATTAGCTTGGTTTATGCCAGGAGTGTCCAGCCCACAGGCTACATGTGACTGAACAGCTATTAATGCATTCCTATGAGATAGTAAACTTTAAACATTTATTATGTGATTTTTGTGTGTGTGTGGTCCTGGGGAGACTTTATCCTGAGCTACATTTCCAGTCCTTTTTGTTTTCTATTTTGAGACAGGGTCTTGCTAAGTTGCTAAGTTGCCCAGGCTGGGCTGAAACTTTGGATCCTCCTACCTCAGCCACACGGTGTACTGCAGTTACAGACATGTGCCACCATGCCAGTCCCTTTAGCAATATTTTCCATGACTTGTTTGCGAGGTACTAGAGTGTAGACTGTGTAGGCAACAGTGGAAAAACTGTTTAGGGGAGGGAATGGTGCAGTGTTTACTCTGCCTCCTGTGTCCTTTACACACAAACTGACACTCATGTGTCAGAGGTTATGTGTGCTTGTGTGACTTGATGAGTAAAACAAGCTCAGATATCTTACTCATTTTATGTTTATGTTGCCCTCTTTTAAAAAATGTTATAGTTAAAAATATTTTATTGTATTTTTTTTTTGGTACCAAGTATCGAACTTAGGACCTTGTGCTTACGAGGCAGGTGTTGGTACCACTGAGCTAAATCCCCAGCCCCAGTAAAAAATATTTTAAAAGTTTTGTTATTATATATGTAAACTACATTATGTATTTAATATGTGGCCCAAGATAGTTCCTCTTTGCTCACTGTGGCCCAGGCAAGCCCAAAAGCTGGACACCTGTGGTTTATGGAATAAAGTCTAAAAACATTTGGGGAAAGAGTGGTTCTAATCTCCCCTCAGCCCCCATAATACCTGAAAATTATAACCAAGGAGTGTGTCATCCTTTATCACAAAAGTGACTCCCTATACAAACAATAGTGCCCCTCTGTACCTATACCCTGTAACTTATACTAAGGCTGAATGAAGCTTTGTGTAGTTTGTGAAAGCTCCCAAGTGGTTGGGCTGTGCTTTGTGTTGAACACTTGTGCAATAATTCTTTAGGGACTGCTTGAAACTGGGCCTGCCAGGCTTCTCTGGATTAGCTTGTACCTTGATTTTATTTTATTGAATTAGAAATTTTAAGTCACGGAAAGTCAGAGGTCAGTGAGAAAGTTTTCACTTGTTCCTTTTCCTGATAAAATTCAGTTACAGAAAGGCCGGGGATTTAGCTCAGTGGCGCCACCGCCTGCCTTGCTGGTGCAAGGTCCTGAGTTTGATCCCTGGTACCCTCCCCCCGCCGCCCCCCCAAATTCAGTTCCAGAAAATACCTAGTTATAACCTGCCTTATTCCTCCCTCCTGCCTCAAGATGATATTTTTCAATTTTCAAATCAGTTCTGGGTTCCAGGGAAAGTAGTCATAACTGTCTAGGAGGGTGTAGGTGGATAGTAGGACATATCCAAGTGTCACAGACCCAGTGGTCTGCCATTTGAGGGAGATGTTGGTGGAGGTAATGAAGACTTCATGTTGTCCCCTTTCATTAAGTTTTCTCCGGGAAAAAATGTAGTTGAAATGTCTGAAGAACCTTTCTCTTTTATTGAAGACAGAAAGGGGTGTGTTTCTGTTTCTCTTTGTTTAAATCAATGTTCATGTAGAAAATTACATTGATTTTGGGTTTTTTTGCTTTGATTTGGGGGATTGGAACTCAAACCAAGGGCCAAACTCATGCCAGGCAATGTCATAATGTTAAGACAGTTTTGCATTCCTGAACTTGATCATGATATATTTATTTTTTAAGTATTGCTGAATTAGTTTACTAATATTTTATTCAGGGTTTGTATCTCTGTTTATGTCTGATATTGGCCTGTAATTTGCTGCCTTTCTCATAAAGTCATTTTCAAGTATCGATCTGAAAGTTAAACTGGCCTCATAAAATTAATTGAGGACTGTGGTAGGGTAGAAGAATATTTCTCCTCCCATGATACTCATGCCCAATTCCCTGGAACCTCTGACCATTATATTAAATAATAAGTATCTTGTGGAGAGATTATCCAAGTGGACCCTATATGCCTTCACAAGTGTCCTTGTAAGAGAAAGGACTGAGGGAGATATTACACACAGAAGAGGAGAAGGCAGTGTGAAGAAGGTGGTGGAGAGTGGACTGACGTAGCCTAAAGCAAAGCAATGCTGGCAGCCAACAGAAGCTGGAAGAAACAAAGGACAGTTGCCCACCTAGAGCCTGCAGACATTATGAAGTCCTGCCAACACCTTGATTGTGTACTGTGAAGCTGATATTGTACTTCTGGTGTCTGGAACCATGAAAGAATAAACTTGTGTTGTTTAAAATCACCCAGTTTGTTGTAATTTGTAATAGTAACTTCTTATAGCATTAATAGGAAACAAATACACACAGCGCCCTATCGCCCTAGAAGAACCTGTGAAAAATTATGTTATTTCTTCATAAATCAGTAGGATTCACCAGTGAAGAACTCTTTTTAGGGAATGTTTTAAATTATAGGCTTAAATTCTTAAGAATATAAGAGTGTTGATATTTTCTGTTTCTTCTTGGTAAATTATGTTTTTAGGAATTTTAAAAATATTTTCTGTTTCTTCTTGGTAAATTATGTTTTTAGGGATTATGTTCTTTTGGGATTCTTTAACTTAAAATTTGAAATTTAACAGGATAAAGTTACCTAAAATATCCTTTTAATACCTTTGTAATGACTGCATTATAATAACATCCTGACTTGATGTGCCTTTTTCTTATTTCTTGATCAGTCTTGCTAGAGATTTATCAATTCAGATTGTTTTGTAGAAGATTTACAATTGGCTTAATCTTCACTATTATGTTTGCTTTTATTAAATTAATTTCTACCAGAGCTGTACTATTTCCTTCCTTCTGCTTATTTTGTTCTTCATATTCTAACTTCCTGAAATGTTTGATTAGCTAATTAATTTTTAGTCTTTTTAATTTTCAAATATATGCATTTGAATCTATAAATTTTCCTTTATGCCTTAGGTGTATCCCATAATTTTGATGTTTGGTATTTTCATTATAATTCAACTCCAAACATTGTGTGATTTCTATTGATATTTCTTCTTCTTTGATCCATCTATTGGTTGCACAGAAGTGAATTTATTTATTTTAAAACTTATAGGTACTGTTAAATAACTTCTTTTTGCAAATGGCTTTTAACTCAATCGCAATGTGGTTAGGAAATAAACATTCTCATTTTTGAAATTTCTTGAGACTTGTTTTTCACTTCTTTTTTTTTTTTTTCCAGTATTGGCGATCAAACTCAGGACCTTGTGTTTGCAAGGCAGGTGCAGTGACACTGAGCTAAATTCCCAGCCCTCTCTTGAGACTTGTTTTAAGGTTCACCATATATTTTAATACATTTTAAAATACATATTTCATGTGTAATCAGATTATTTGCGAATATATGATGTTCAGATCTTTAGTATCTTTCTGATTGTTCTATTATATTCTAAGAGACATGTTACAATGTTCTACAATAGTTGTGGATTTTTCTGTTTCATCTTTTAGTTCTTTAGATTATTGATTTTTGTGTCTTTATGCTCTGTTAACATGCATAGAAATTCAAAATTATAATATCTTCCTGTTGGATTGATCTTTTGTCCTTGTGAAATTTTTTTTTGTTTTTGGTACCAGGGATCGAACTTGGGACCTTGTGCTTGCAAGGCAGGCACAGTGCCACTGAGCTAAATCCCAGCCCTTGAAATAAATTGCTCTTTTTTATTTCTAATAATACTTTGTAACTTAAAGTTTTCTTTCCTGACATTACTGTGTTTATTTTGGTTTTCATTTTCTTTTTTTTTTTCAGTGTCAGGAGTCAAATTCAGGACCTTGTGCTTGCTGGGCAGGTGTGGTGCCCCTGAGCTACATCCCTGGCCCTTTATTTCAGTTTTCTTTTGGCTAGCTTTTGCATGTTGCATCTTTTCAGATTTTATTTCACTTTCAACTTTGTTTCTCTGTATTTAATGTATTTTGATAAGCAACATACCCTTGGGGTTTAAAAAATTCAATCTGATAATCCGTCTTTTGATTTAATATTTAGTACATTTATATTTAATATAATGAATATTTGTTTTCTTTTTAACTCTCCTATTTCATGTTGTTTTTGTCCTCCTTTATTTTCTTTTAGATTAATCAAGTGTTTGATATTTTAAAATCCCATTTCTGTTCCTGTATTAGTTTTTCATTTTACTGTCTTTTATGAGTGGCTACTCTTTATAGAACCTTTCTTTTTTCTTCCTGAGACAAGATCTCACTTTGTAGTTCAGACTGGCCTTGAACCCACTATGTAGGCTATGCATGCCTTGAACTCTCAGCGGTCCTCCTGCCAGTTTCCTGAGTGCTGGAATTACAAATGTGTGCCACTATGCCCGGCTAACAACATGAATCTTTGACTTATTAAAATCTCATGTAAACTAGTAGTACTTCTACCACTTCCAAGAGACTTTATTTATTTTGGTACCAGGGATTGAACTCAGAACCTTGTGCTTGCAAGGTAGGCGCTGAAACCACTGAGCTAAATACCCGGCCTCCAAGAGACTTTTTTATTCCTCCTTTTGTGTTAATGGTGTCATCTATTTTAATTCTACATATTTTAAATCCCAGAAATGTTATTTTTACTTATAGAGTTGATATTTGTTAAGATTTATCCAGATGATTATGTTCATTGATTGTTATTTTTGTTTTATTTTCTGCATTTCCATACCTCTTTTTATGATCATATTCCTTCCACATGAAAAAATAATTTTAGTATTTCTTTTAGTACAGGTCAACTGATGATTTACAGTTTTTGTTATTTGGAAATATTCTTTTCTTTTTCTTTTGAAGGATATGTTTACTATGTATAAAAGTATAGATCAGTATCTTTTTTCCTTCATCACTTTATTTTTTTCATTGATTATGCTTTTATTCATTCTCAGTAATCAAATATACATTTGGAAGTTTCTCCAACAACTAATTTTATTAAAAGAACAAATGATCGTACAAGGTTGAAGTCCAAATCGACAACATACTTCTCATGCAAAGAAATGAGAATTGCTCAGGAAAACTCAACAAGTGGCCTATTAAACATATTCTTTGTGAAAATACTGGTATTAAGGAGTCTTAGCAGACAATCCACTAGTCTTACTATCCATTTTTAAAATTAAAACTTAGTAGGACAGCCAGGATTTTAGCTCAGTGGCACCGCGCCTGCCTTGCAAGCACAAGGTCCTGAGTTTGATCCCCAGTATTTAAAAAAAAAATTAGTAGGGCAAAAATTGATTCACTCACATAGAGTTGTGTAAAAAGATAAAACCAAGTAACTCTGGCCAGGAGACTCAATCATACAGCAAATGGGAGGATGGATCTCTCTACAGAGATGCCTACTTGTACATACCAAGCAGCCTGAGACTGCTGCTTAACCTCCATAGAACACTAATACATTTGAAATGCCCACATATGTAAAATCATAGGATTCTTTGTGTGAGCATAAGTGCAGATATTTTAAACAAAGTACCCAATTTCCAAGCTAAAACTAACCACAAAGTCACAACCATAAAGGAGAAATATGTTCATATTAATAAATAACTGTCTTATGGCCAATCATTGAGTTGAAATCATCCGTGTAGAAACATCCTTGGCTTCTATGGAACTTCTATGATTATGTAAGATTCAGAAAACTGTCGAGGAAGGGTTAAATTTAAAGACTACAAATACAAAATACTGCATACAAATTGAATCAACAAAAAATTATAGAGGCTATCAGATACATTGCCTCATATCCTTAATAGAAGAACGCTTCCCTTTGAGCTCCCAACTGTAATGAGTAGGAATCATAGGGAATCATAGGAGAACCAGTACTTGACGTATGACTCCAGGTTCTCATAGACAACTGTATCCTAGATTCTGAAGGAGAACTGTACAGATTTGGTGCTTGCCTCTGGAAGTTAGGTTGGAATGTCATCATGATTGGGATCTCCCCAGGGGATTAGTAGAGCACGCTTTTGGATGTGTCTGGGTGGGCTATGAAGACATGGCCATATAGTCTCTTTATGGTTCCTTGCCCTTTTTCCTCTGGCCCTGGTCTGTGTCCTGACTACCAGGAAGCAGCTTTGCTCTACCATCCCCTCTGCCATGATTTCCTCCCTTAGATCTAATAAGCCATGCATTGAATCCCCTGAACTATGAGCCAAATTCAACCTCTTCTTTAATTTTTGAGTGTTGGGTTTTGTGTCTCAGTGAAAGGAAAGCTGAATAATGCAGAAAATTGTTAAGAGAAGTGAGGCCATTGCTACGACTGTACCTGGCTATGTTGTTTGGATTCCTTCATCACTTCAGATGGGTCATTTCATTGTCTGTATCTCCTAAGATATAAGGTGTCAGTCTAATTTTATACCTTTATCATTTGTGTTGGGATGTTTTTAGGTATTTTTTAAAATTATCTTTTTTTTTTTTGGTACCAGGCATTGAACTTGGGACCTTGCGCTTGCGAGGCAGGTGGCAGAACCACTGAGCTAAATCCCTGACCCTAAATTATCTTTTTAATAGCTTAAATATAATGTGGAGTTTTGTTTTCATTTTGAAAAATTCTTAGTTTTATTTCTTCAAGTATTGCTTTTTTTTTCAAGTATTGCTTTTATCCAATTTTCTCTCTTCTCTCTTTCTGAAATCTCAGTTAGATGCATGCAAAATTTTCCTACTGTAGCCACTTTCTCTTACTCTGTGAATTAGCTGTATATGACTGAATAACAAATGGTTATTTGTTATTTGTTTAAACTTAATGGTTTAAAACAAAACAAAATTTAGTTATCTCAGTTTTTCTGGACCATAATTAAGAACCACCATTCTGGCTCAGTCTGTCTCATGAGGTTGTAGTTGATATGTTGGCCAGGGCTGTAGTCATCTCATGGCATGAATGGGGCTGAGGGATACCCTTGTGAGTATACTCACGCACGTGTCCATTGGAAGGAGGCCTCAGTTACTATCTGGCCCTCTACATTACACAACTTGAGTGTTGCCATGATATAGCATTAAGAGATAAGAGAGCAAGTAATAGAAGCATTTGCAATGCCTTTTTTCAACCAATTGAGAAAGTCCTATACCATTATTTGTGTTATCTATTTGTTATGATTTACTAAGTCCAAGCCATATTAAAGGAAGGAGAAATTAAGGTTTACCTTTTAAAAGGATGTGTATAAAACAACTTGTGAATTTATTTTAAAGCTACTTTGACTTCTGTTTTGCTGGTCTTTTTATTCTTGAAGTTTTCCTCTTCCTATCAGTTTATAGTCTCTCTCTGCTACTCAACACACCAATAAGTCTCAATGTTGGTTCTCATCTTTTTGAATTCTAGAATTTCTTCCTGGATCTTTTAAAATTTTCTAGATTATTTTTGATTACTGACAAAATTTTCAATAAAAAGTGCTCAGTGCATAGTCTGAAGACTTTATGGCTGTGTTCCCTTCTCCCTTTTGAGGTAGGATCTCACTACACAGCTCAGGATGGCCTCAAACTTGCTATCCTTCTGCCTCAGCCTCCCAAGGGCTGGGATTATAAGCATTCACAATCATGCTCAGCTGCTTTGTTTCTCTTGTAGGTTGTTTATACTTATTCTTGTTCATATTGTCTTGCTATCTCTGTCTTTGTTTTGACTTGATTTTCTGATGAACATTTTGAGAAATTATTTGTAAAAATATGAAAGATGTTACTTCTTCCAGAAGAGTTTTTTTTGTTAAATGTCTATAAACAGTGGTCTTTATTATTCCATTAATCCAATTTCAGAGACTGCTGTTTTCTGGATGACTTAAGACAACTCAAAGCTGTGATACCATTCTGGGTTCTTTCAACATACTGAATTTTAAACCTGTAAAGATTTACAATAGCTTGTGTCATTAGGAGCTTTAACTCAATTTTGTCACCTTAACTACAAGATTTGGTTTAAAAATAGTGTTCTTAAGCATTATGGCATACACCTGTCATCCCAGCACTTGGGAGGCTGAGATAGCAGGGTCTCAAGTGTGAGACCAACCTGAGATGCATACTGAGGCCCTGTCTTAAACAAAAAAATAAGCAAACAAACAAACAAAACAGTGTTTTTTAGTATCTCAGCCACTTCAGCCAAACTGTCAAATGCCAACATGGTAACAGAGGTCAATAATTGGACAACTGTCTAGATTTCTGACTTCTCCAATATTCAGACAAGCTGTTTTCACAATTTTATTACCTCTCCAGCCATCCAGATCAATTATGTTATTAATTATTTTCAGTTTTTCTTTGTTGGTAGGATGGCCTGAATTACTTAATCAGCCACCACTGAAGTCTAAAATCTGTCTGTTCTTTACAGCGACATAAAAAACAAGCAAAATCTGGTTACAGTAAAAGGCTTTCAATAAAGAATATGCCATAATTTCATGTCTTTTTTCTTTGTTACAAAAATATCACTCATCTGGGAATGTTCATAGCAGAAAACCTTGTATATCTTGCTTAGATAATTAGTAGTTATCCCATCTGCTTTCAGTGAGAGGGAAACCTAGTTGTATAACAGAGATCTCTGATCTTGTGGATATAATTTTCCTTGGACATTTTTAGAGCATATATCAACAATAGAATGTAATGTTTTAAGGTAGCTGATTACTGTGGAGGCAGGAGAGAGGGAGAGAAGAGGAGAGAGAGAGAGAGAAGGGAGAGAGAGAACACATCTGTTGGTGACATTACTACAAACCTAAACAGATTTATATGTAGGTGCTACATGTATGCCAAAAATTTTCATATGTTGGAAATGTAATACCCAGATTTATAGTTAATGTTACAGTATTTGGAAGTGAGGCCTTTGGGAGGTAATTAGTATTAGATGGAGTCATCAGCATGGGGCCCCCATGATGGCATTATAGTGGCTTTATAGTGAGAGAGATTGAGTCTTGCATACCTGCTATATTGCCCCGTAATGCTCTCTGTCATATTATGATGCAGCAAGTAGGTCCTCATCAGATGCCAGAGACATACTTTGGATCTAGCCTCAAGAACCGTGAACCAAGTAGACTTTTATTCGATATAAATTTCCCAGTCTCAGGAATTTTAAAAATAAGCAACAGAAAACATTAAGATAGTAGATCTATGGAAGGAACTGTCACAAGGATTAACTGTATGAGAGTTGTGGCAGGGTGTGATGCGAGATGAGAAGAGCTTGTATCTTTGGACTTATGTCTAAGCTCTGTAGAAAGAAGAACTTCAGGCAGAAGGTGAAGGATTTGTTTTAATAATGGATTTATTAAAATCAGGGCACTGGCAATGTTGTTTTGATTCCCAGTGACAAGTTAGACACAGAGAGGGCACAGAAAGTTCTGGCACTAACTCTGTGGGGATCAAGTGTCATTTCAGCAACTTGATGCTGTGAAAAATGAGACACTGACTGAAGTTCAACAGGTGACTGGAATTATGGTCCAAAGTGTGGGTTAGAATTTAGTATGGAAAAATTCAAATTTCATAGTCATCAACCAAGAGGTAAGATTGATAACCTCAGAAACATAGATACTTATGGATAAAAACAGTGATTCTGTATATTACAGAAACCAAGAAAAGGCTATATTGTTTTAAAGATACAGTTTATGTGTTTCCTTATTCTCAGACATATTCCCGAGTTGATATGGTTTCCATCATTTCAGAATCGAAGGACACTGTATGCACAACATAAAGAACAGTGAAATAGTGAACTGACCCCTCACTGAAAGGAACTTCTCAGACAGCAGAGTAAATGATGGGCAAATAGGTGATGGGTTTGTTCAGGGTTAAGGAAGTAAAAAAAAAAAGAATTAAGAACTTAATCATTCCCAATAAACAAGAATATGGTTTATAATAAGTTAATCATGGTACTTAGAAAGACATACGATCTCCTTCTCAAATACCAGGGAACATTCATCAGACAAGCAAGATTTGAAGCTGAACAATTTCTGCCAACTTCTCTTTCTTACTCTTCTCAGTTACCTTTCTGAGGAGAGTAACTTTCAATGAGGAGTTTACTACCTGGTGTACTAGGAAGTCAGTCTCTTCCTTGTTTTCTCTCTTCCATCCCATCTGCCCGTCCCGCTACCAGTTCCTGGTGTCGTTTCACTGCAGCTGCTTTTAGCAACATGACTGGATCTGTTTGTCCTGGATATTTATGTTCTTTGCTGTGGAGACCTAGCAGACTCATCCACCTTTTATATGTAAAGTTAATGCATTATTATTGCCTATTTCTTCTTGCAAGGTAGAAGAAAGAGAAGTTGCCTCCTTTCTACCTAGCATGAGCATGTGGTAGGATGAAAGAACTAAAAATAAAAGATGGAAGAGAACCTTGTTCTATCCTTCTATTAAAGATGAGATGAGACAAAGATAGAGAGAGGACAGAAATCCTAGCTGTCCTTTATGTAATAATGAAAATATAAACTTTTTACAATGGAGATAAAATGTTCAAGTAATCACAATATATCAGAATGTTTCAAATGCTATATATAGAGTTGAACTAAGACTTGGACACTGAAAGAGGAATGGCAACACAGTATTTTAGGTGAAAAATGAACATTATACAACTTTATAAAGAATATAGTGAAAAATAAAAAAGGAAAAGAATTCCACATAGGTTGTTGGATGATAACAGAGTAAAAACAAAGGCAAAACTTCAGAATTTTACAGCACCTTTATATAAAGAATATAATGAAAAACAGGGAAAAAGGAAATGAATCTCACATAGGTTGCTGGATGATAACAGAATAAGAGCAAAGGCAAAACTTCAGAAGTTTATAGAACCTTTGCCCTTTAAACTTTTAGTGGGTTCCAGGCACTGCACAACTGGTCACTGTTAAGTATAAAGGCAACACATCTGCTCAGGATACCCTGAGATCCAGAGAAGCAGGCTGCAGCACTAAGCCACCTACTTCAGAGGGCTCCATTTTGGTTGTGCTTTCTCATGGATGAGGAGTTGGTTGGTAGAGCCACGGGCTATCCTCAGGTGAAGGCCTTTTGCTCCTTCCTGGTCTCCTTTCAGCTCTTCTGTTGCTGGGACAAAATACTGAACTTTCACAACTTAACTTAAAGGACAAAAGGTTTATTCTGGCCCCCAGGCTGGCTGGCTGTGAGGCAGAAACATGAAGACACATTACAGCTATGTGGAGGAAAGTTACTAGCCTTATGTCATCCAGGAAGAAGACAGGAAGAGCCAGAGAGGAAGGGCCAATGACTAGATTTAGTCCCCAAGGTCACCTCCCATGTTCCACCTAGACACACCCAGAAGTATGCTTTACTAATTTTCTAGGCATTTCTCAAGTCAATCAAGCTGACAATTAAGATTAACCGTCACATCTACCCACTGGGAATTTAGGTTGAAGTCTCTCATTGAGTAGGGAAAAAGGCAATGGTAGTGAGAGAAGGTTGGGAGAAGTAAGTGTATAAGCTTACTTGTGGGGCCTCTGAGCCCCACAAAAGTTAGAGATGAGCCTGTAATTGGTCGTGCTCATTTTCTTTACCTTCTATTTTCCAGTTCCTCCCTTAGATTTAGGTTCCTTCATGCAGGTTGTGATTTCTTTTAAACTCCAGACAAAGACCCTTACTCAAGATTTCTCAGCCTGTAACAAGTCTGTGAACTTAAATTTCTAATTTAAGTTTATACTCCGCTTCAAGTTTGAATTTAGGCAACAGAATAGTAGTATTACTGATATAGGACCTCCAAATCATATAGGGGAAATAATGTAACTCCCCACCTGGTAGCTGTCTGGTACACTGAGTTCATGTTCCCAAAAACTGAAGAATGAACTCTGAGGAACAACAGAGGTTAAGATTATGGTATCTTTATTGAGGGGGAAAGATATAGTTCCTGAGAGAGATGGGGGGGGCGTGCTGAATGGGTTGTCAATAAGCTCATTTCTCAAAGGAAGTTTTATAGAGCAAAATCACAAGGTAGAATAAACTTATGATCAACCAGTGAGATTACAAGTATAGGCACTTAGGTAATATGGGTCCAGTGGGGAAGCAAATCATGTAGCAAGTATACATGGAAAGAACAACGACCTTCTTGGAAAAGATAAGTGAGGTCCTGGTCACCCACTCAGGTGACTGATGCCTGTCTAGAGTTATTGGTCCAGGTATTACTAATCATAGTACATTGCTTATCCCTTGGGGAGGTAGGTAGACATTCAAGGTATGTAGGCATTCTGTCTTTATTTTGAGGCCTGGCCTTCGGGGAGTGAGCCTTCAACTATAGTTGTAATGTGTTCTTATCTTCTGCACTGACTCCTTCGAAGGCTTAGCTCTGACTTACTACTTATAATATTTCTACCTAACTTAGCTATCTATACTATTACTAGTACCTATGACTTCCACCAATAGAAATCTCAGATATTGCATGGTATATTAAAATTATTACAGATCTTATTATTTATACTTATCACTTTCAAGATAAAGCATTTTAAAATAACTTATTTAATGTTAATAAAGAAGTGTAGTTATGTCACAAATTAAACAACAACTTCTAATAGCTTTATTTCAATATAATGTTCCCTTTTGTGATCCTATGTACTTTATTTAGCCTATCTAAAAGCTTCATTTTGAAAAGCAGTCCAGAGACTTCAACAGATAGATCTAAGGTAAAAATAGGGATAAGAACCCCAGAGATGATGAAATTTGGATCTCTTTGTCTCTCTCTTCTCCTACCATTCCTGCTAAGTTAGGAACACTCTCTCCCACACTAGCCACAGGCCCATGGAATTCAGACTTCCCCTTGTTCTTACCCAGAATTTGACAAGGACACTTCTCCTCAGTCCTTGACCTCCTTGTTAGGTTTCCTAAAACCCTAGTGTGTAGTGTTGGGCATTGCCGTTGCTGTGACTATCAGAACATGAGGTTCAGAAGCCTTTGGAACTGACTTGTGGAAGGAGTCTGGAAAGCTTTGGAGGTGTGCAGACTGGAGAAGCAGCCCTACAATTCTGTGAGCCAAACTTGATGGAAGATTCTGTTCAGAACTCAGAAGACCAGAATGCTGAGAGTAATGTAGCCAGTAAAGACCAGGCTCAGGAAGTTTCTATAGGGAAGAATTATTCCACTAGCAAGTAGACTCCAGGGCATGTGTATTCCGCTCTGGCCAAAAATTTGTCTGCCTTTTGTTCATGTCCAGAGGCTTTGCTGGAAACTGAGATTAAGGGTGATGGGCTAATTAATGTGGAGGTAGAAATTTCAAGGCAGTCATATTGGGGTAGTGGCATGGGTGTAGTTGGGGGCTTTTCAGGATTAGGAGCAAACAGCCCATCAGAATTATTTAAAAAGTTTTTAGTTTGTCCAGAAAGGAAGCCATGAAGAATTCAAGGCTAGGCCAGGGATTTAGCTCAGTGGTTCCGCTGCCTGCCTCCCAAGCCAAGGACCCAAGTTCAATCCCCGGTACCAAAAAAAAAAAAAAAAAAAAAAAAGAGTTTGAGGCCAGCCTGGGCTGCATAGTGAGTTCAAGACCAGCCTGAACTACATAGTGAGACCCCTGTCTCAAAACAAACAAACAAACAAACAAACACCACATACTTCAGAATTTTACAGAATTAATTAGCAAAGTTCTCGGTGCCTGATTTCTTTTTTCTTTTTCTTTTATTGGTTGGGGAAAACTAGGAATGTAGCTATTTGATTATCACTTTAATGTATTGTTTGGTTCATTTAATCCTTTAGTTACTTTCAGTAATTTTCCTTAAATAACATAACAAATAAACTAGTTTATCTAGATTTCTAAATATCTTAGTTTACAGTTGAATATAGCAGCAATCTTTTGCATAAACATACTCTCAAGGATGTATGACAATTTTTTTCTAAGCATCTGGAGTCCCTAATTGTTTCTAAGTATCTGGAGTCCCTAATTGTAAAAATAGTATAACTTTTATCCACTCTGAATCTTGTCATCATATATTGCTCCAAAGTGTCAGACTCCAAGTGCACTATACAGAAGAGAAATTTGAAATGTTGGACTATGCAAAGCCTCCTTTTATCAAGACATCATTTGGTAATTGTTTCCTGAATCTTTTCTGCTGGTGATAATTTTTTTCTGTGCTTTTTGTGATTTTTCTCGAATATCTCATAGAATTTGCCTGCTCATTCATGAATGAGATAAAGGAAAATGAAGGCTGACTTGGAACACTGTGTGATGGAGCCAACCATTGTGCTGCAGGAACACAAAAATAGTGATTGAGAAAACATCACTATGGGGGTTCTATTACCCTCACTAACAGTCTTAGTTTTCCCTGAACAGTTGTGTAGTTTCTTTAGAATGATTTTGATGAGGAAATGGTGGTACTGGTGATAGCATATACAGTGGACCATGGAGTTATGACCAGCCCAACATATGAACAACTTGGGTTATGACCAGAATTTTAGTTTTAACTTATGATCAAAGTCTTGAGTTACAACTCAAATGCCAGCCACTTGTGTTTCCAGATGGTCTCAGGTATAGATTTAACCCATAAAAAGTTCTGGAAGGAACATTACAGCATCCTTGCCTGTGTGGGGTTAATTGAGATCCTGGGCCAATTTCTAAGGACACAGATCTGCCTGTACACGGGAGAGAGGCTTTGAAGGCTGTGTAGAGGAGCCTGAGCCTTCAGTTGACCAACTTGAGTTACAATCAGCCCTTGGGAATGGATTGAGTTAGTAAGTCAAAGGTCCACTGTAGACCTTTAATGTTTCTAAAGAATTTCTCTGAGCTTTGCCCTATTATCAGTTTTACCTTTACTTATATCTGCTACTTCTAAGCCCTGAGCCTTTTCAGAATTTGTCCATTTTGCAGGGTTTTTTTATATCTTTGGTAGCATTTATTTCTAATATTAGTCCATTTCTTCTTTATTTATACATAATTACAGTAGTTTTATTTATCTTGTGTTAAATTCAGATAGCATAATGACTCAGAAATGAGGAAAGACACTACTGCTGACAGATATATTGACAAGAATGATGGATAAATGAACTGCCAGGAAAGAAGTTAAACAAAAAAAACCCTATTAAATTCAGGCACAGGAACTCAAAGGAAAGTATCGAAAGCTAATATGTAGACAAAATGCAATTCTACATTGCTTAGAAGACTCTTAGAGTTTCACCATTACACACCATTGTGTTTCTCAAACAGTCTCATCATCATCATCACTTAGGGAGAAAAATATGTTTCCCACATCATGCCTCTTGAATCAGAAGACTAATTCTGGGGGTAGAATGCAAAAATCTGTCATTTGTTCATTCATTCATTCATTCATTCATTTATTTTTGTTGTAGTAGGAATTGAACTCAGGACCTTGGGCATTCTAGACAAGCACTCTAACACTGAGCCACACCACAGCACCTTCTTAAAATTTAATGTTTAGACAGGGTTTTGCTAAGTTGCTCAGGCTGGCCTTGAATTTGCAATGCTCCTCTCCCACCTTCTTGAGTTGTTGGGATTACAGAAATGTAAAAAAAAAATCTGTGTTTTAAAAACTTTTTAAGAGATTCTGAAGAACATCTAGGTTGGGAACTATTATTATAATTGATTTTAATAATGAAAATTTCAATCATCAAGTAAAGTTTTAATTATTTTCTACTTAAAAAGACAGATGCATTGGTTAGTTTTTCCATCTCTGGTACACAGTATCTGGCACCTGCAACTTTAAAGGTATAGCTGGGTCAAATGGTATTTTTATAATTAGTCTTTTGATAAATCTCCATACTGATTTCCATATTGATTGTATTAATTTACATTCCTACTATCAATGTAGGAGGATTCCTTTTCCCTAGCATTCTGACCAGCACTTATTCTTTATATTTTTGGTGATAGCCATTCTAACTGGGTTGAGATGGAATCTTGATGTAGATTTAATTTGCATTTCTCTGATGGCTAGAGATGTTGAACATTTTTTTTCTTTTATTTTTTGACTGTTTGAACTTCTTCCTTTGAGAAGTATACAATCAGTTCAGTTGCCACTTTTTTATTGGGCTCATTTTTATGAGATTAATTCTCTTTTTAGTTCTTCACATATTCAACATATTAATTTTCTTTTTCTTTTTTTTTTTTTTTTGTCAAGCAAGACTGGTGAACTTTATTTGCTGGTGGCAAAAGGCCACAACCCTTCAGTACTTCAACCTGCAGTCAACAGTGACATATAGGCAAGGTAAACCAAGGGGAGCTAAACACAAAAGTAGGAAACCAGGACAAAGGCACTATGAGCCTGTACTGCAGGCTGCAATGTTCCCCAGATCTCACCAAGGGCAGATAAGCCAAAATTACTCATTGCTTTCCTTACAGACCTGGAACAATCAGTATGTTTTTCCTCTGAAAGTCTTAATAGTTGATTTGGTTGTATCTAGTGTAATACAGGAGTCAGCCTTTACAACAAATCACAATTTCTTGTAAGATATGCTGCACACAATACATTCAGAATCACTGTTGGCTTTTTCTTTGCCTTTGTCTTTTTTTCCCTGAATGAGTGGGTGTTGGAGTCTCTGGTGTGTCCTTTACACTGGATACAGGCTGTTTGAAGACTATTTCATCATCTTTATCATCATTCATTTCAGCCACTTCAGATTTTCGTTTCTCCAAAAATGTTGGTGTACAAACTAGTGTGGCACTCTGGCTATCCACAGTCTTATCGGGAGTGACAAGAGAGCCTTTTGAAACCCTTTTCTTCTTCTTCTTAGGTATGCCTGAAGCCTTATTCTTTTTTGCAGAAATCTCTTTTTGGTCTGAAACCTCTTTCTTCTTGGTAGATAAAACCATTGAAGGAAAATTATAATCAATTCCTTTAGCAATTAGTTTCTTCCTTAGTAATTTTTCTTTCTTTTTAAATAGATCTTTCATCTGCAACTTTTGTAGAAGTGTCCGCTTATGATTATACCGTTTCACTGCTGGGTATACTGGATGATGAAATGAAACTTGCCAGCCTTTAAAAAGATCTTTATGTACCTTTTCTGGTGGGATAAAACGACAGACCAGGAGTCTTTCACCGAAGAGGTAGTTGTGCATCGTTTCAGCCACTATCTTGGCAACATCCTCAGATGCAAACTCCACAAAGGCATAGCCTCTGCTATTTCCAGTCCTTTTACTTCTGGACAGTCTGAATCTTGTAATATTGCCAAATTGGGAGAAATGTTCTTTGATCTGGGATTCAAAAAGTACTGGAGGTAGGTGACCCACAAAAATTACTCCAGGCGTAAGTTCTTCTTTCTTTTTTTGCTCTTGCTTTTTTTGCTGGGTCATGCGACACCGAACCTACTCCACCTCCTTCTGAAATTCAGCATCTTCCTGGGGGTTCAGAGACAGAATTGGCGCGGCAGGACCAGAAAACACCGCCATGCTGAGAGCGCCCCAGCACCCCGGATCGACATATTAATTTTCTGAAAGAGTATCTAGCAAATATTTTCTCCCATTAAGTGGGCTATCTCTTCACTCTTATTTTCTTTTCCATGAAGAAGCATTTTAATTTGATGTAGTCTCATTTGCTGATCCTTGGTATTGTTTCCTGCGAGTCTGGAATCCTGTTCAGGAAGTCTTTGCCTGTGCCTATGGGTTCAAGTAGTCCTCCTATGTTGTCTTCCTGTACTTTCAACATTCCTGGTTTTATATCTGGGTCTTTGATCCATTTTGATTTGACTTTAGTACAAAGTGAAAGATAGGGATTTAGTTTTAACTTTCTGCATGTGGATCTTCAATTTCCCCAAAACCATTATTAGAAGCTGTTTTTTCTTTCAGAATGTTTTTGGCCCTTTTATAAAAAATCAAATGGCTGTAGATGGTTGGGCTTTTCTTCTGGGTCCTCTATTTTATTGGCATATCTTTCCATTTTGTGTCAGTACCATGTTGTTAGTATAGCTTGACATCTAATATAGTGATTCCTCTAGCATCACTCTTTTTTGTTCAGAGTTGCTTTTGCTATTCTGGATCTTTTCTTTTTCTTTTTTTGGTACTGGGGATCAAATTCGGGTCCTTGTGCTTGTGAGGCAAGCGGTGGAACCATTGAGCTAAATCCCTAGCCCTGGATCTTTTCTGATTCTAGGTGAAATGCAGATGGCTTTGTCTTGTTCTGTGACGAACGCTATTGGCATTTTTAAAAAATTGCATCAAATCTATAAATTATTTTTGGTAGTATGGCCGTGTTAACAATTTAATTCTACCAATCCAAGAATAAGGGGGATGTTGTTCCATTTTCTAACGTCTATCTCTCTCTCTCTCTCTCTCTCTCTCTCTTTCCCTCCCTCCCTCCCTCCCTTCCTTTCTTTTTTTTGGAGACAGGTTCTCGCTATGTAGTTTAGGTGGCCTTGAAACTCACTGTGTAGCCCAGGCTGGTGTCAAATTCACAGCAATCCTCCTGCTTTAGCCTCCCAAGTGCTGGGATTATAGGGATGTGCCAACATGCCCAACCTCTTTAATTCCTTTGTTTAAAGTTTTATACTTTTTATTAAAAAGTACTGTTATCTCTAAGGTTAGGTTGATTCCTAGGTTTTTAAATTTTGGATGTTGTTGTGATCCAAATTGTTTTACTTATTTCTTTCTTGGTGGGTTCATGATGGTGTACAGGAATGTGATTGATTTTTTTGCCACCGGGGATTGAACTCAGGACCTTGCGCTTACGAAGCAGGCAGCGGCTCCACTGAGCTAAATCCCTGGCCCAGTGTGATTGATTTTTGCAGTTAACTCTTGTTGAATGTTTCCTTTTTGTGCTCCTTTTAATTGCTGTGTTAATTTTTTTTTTGGTACAGGGGATTGAACTCAGGACCTTGAGCTTGTGAGGCAGGTGGCGGCACCACTGAGCTAAATCCCTATTCCGCTGTGTTAATATTTAAAGAATATATTGAAGAAGCAGCATGGAGTTGAATTTTCTGATTTTATTCTGATCTTTCCACTTTGGTTGAGATATTTATTTATTAAAATCCAATGTCATTATTGACATGGCTAGGTTTAACACTTGCATTTTACAGTTTGTTTTGTGTTATCCTTTGTTGTTCCTGTGTTTCTCTTGTCTTTTTTGATTTTTGATTAATTGTATGTTTTATGTATGATTTTATTTTATTATTGACTTTTAAACCATATGTCTTTGCATACTTTTTTAGTGCCTACTATAGGATTATCTATATATCTTTAATTTTTTACAGTTTGCCTCAGTTAACGTGCAACATCATATAAAATTTAAGAGCCTTGTAACTTATTTGCATTCTAATGTTTATATCAACACTATTCACATTAGCCAAAAGAGTCTGCAAAAAAATGTATATACACTTCAGGAAAAGAAAAACTTGTGTGTAAATTTTTTAATACTAAATTTATTGAGACATTATGAGATTAATCCAAGTTATCTTTGGCCTCTACAATTAAAAAAGGTGCTCAAAGTGTTGGCCATGAGCTTCTAGACATTTATTAGTACAGTAAACTGCTGCTTGGGTAACTTTGGTCATTGAGATTGCTGCACATGCATTTTCAATTTGTTCTCTAAGGGGGGTAGTATAGTGGGTTTTCTGTAATATGCAACATCCTGTAGGGTCCCCCATGGAAAAGTAATACCCTCTGTTGAAAACACATCCTGCTATTTTTCTTTTCCTGAAGTGTGTATACATTTTTTGGCCTCTCTCTTTCTCTCTCTCTGTCTCTCTTTTTCTCCATACATATATACTTAAACAAGAAAGAAGTTCTGATACATCCTATAACATGGATAAACCTTGAAAATATGCTAAATAAAATAAGCCATACACAAAAGGACAAATGTTGTATGATGATACTTGTATGAGGTTTCTAAAATAGTCAAATTCATAGAGGCGGAAAGAAGGATAATGGTTACACAGTAGCTATCAGGAGGGGAAGAATGAAGAGTTATTTCTGTTTTTCAGACTGGCTAATTTCTTTTTTTAAAATTAAATTTACTGGTACATTTTAGGTATACAACATAATGATATTCATCATTGGAGATACGTCTTGATTCTTATTTTTTCCCCATTCTCCTGCCCTCCCCTCAACCCCTCTACCCCTTTCAATTTATAAAGACTTTGTTTCCATTTTTTCATTTTTGCATATTAATTCCATTCCCTTCTTTCCTTTCCCCTACCTCTCTCACTTCCCCTTCCCCTTTGTACCTTTTCTTTTTATTTCACATTATCTATTATACATTTTGATCTTTATTTACACTTTCAGTTTCTCACACCAGAGAAACTATTCAGTATTTACACATGTGTGTCCTATTTATTTCACTGAAGAGTATCACCTCAATATGCAACCATTTAGATATAAATGCCTCTAATTTCTCATTCTTTATGGCTGAGTAGTACTCCATGTTATAAAAACCCCCACACTTTCTTTATCCAGTCTCCAGTTGATGGGCATTTGGGCTGCTTCCAAGTTTTAGCTATTAAAAATTGTGCTGCTATGAACATGAGTGCACATATATCACTGTGGTATGATTCTTTTAATTGTTTGGGGAAGATACCCAGCAGGGAAATAGCTGGGTCAAATAGGACTTCCAGTCCTAGTTCTCTGAGGAATCTCCATACTGATTTCCACAGTGGTCACACCAGTCTACACTCCCAACAGCAGTGGAGTGGGGTTCCTCTTTCCCCACAGCCCCGCCAGCATTTGTTATTGGTTGATTTCATGATAGCAGCCATTCTTTCTGGAGTGAGGTGGAATCTCAGCATTGTTTTCATTTGCATCTCTCGAATGACCAGTGATGTTGAATACTTTTTCATATGTTTATTTGCTATTTCTACTTCTTTGTCTGAGAAATGTCTGTTCATTTCAGATGCCCATTTTTGGATTGGGTCTTTAAATTTGGGAGGTCTGATCTTTTTAAATTCTTTATAGATTTGAGATAGTAGACCTTTGTCTGAGGAAGAGCAGGTGAAGATTGTTTCTCACATTGTGTGTTGTCTCTTCACACTGCTGGTGGTTTCTCTTGCTGTGCAGAAGCTTTTTAATAAGAAGAGATCCCACTTGTTGATTGTTTGTACTACTTCATGGGCAACTGAAGTTTTGTTCGTAAAATCTTTTCCTACACCAATGTCTTCAAGAGTTCTACCTAACCTCTGTTCCAGCCAGTTCAGCATTTCTATTTTAATGTTTAAATATTTAATCCATTTCAATTTTAGTTTAGTGCACAGTGAGAGATATAGGTCTAGTTTAATCTTTGGCAAATTGAAACCCAATATCTCGAGCACCATTTATTGATTTATTGATTTATTTGTTATTATATTTTTGGACCAGGGAATGAACTCGGGTCATTGGGGTTGTGCAGCAGGCAGCAAAACCACTGAGCTAAATCCCCGGCCCTCCAGCACCGTTTATTAAAGAGGCAGTCATTCCTCCAGTGAGGGTGTTTGGCTCCTTTATTGAAGATGAGATGACTAAGTGTGTCTGGAGTTGTTTTGCAGCTTCTGATCTGTTCCACTGGTCCTCAGGTCTGTTTCTTTGCCAGTACCATGCTGTTTTTATCACAGTAGCTTTGTAGTATAGTTTCAAGTTGGGGATTGTGATAGCCCCTGCATGTCTCTGTTACCTAGAATTGCTTTTACTATTCTGGGTCTCTTCTTCTAAATGAATTTTTGAATTGTTTTCTCAAGGTCTGTGAAGTATGCTGCTGGGATTTCAACTGGGATTGCATTGAATCTATATAGCAGTTTTGGAAGTATGGCCATTTTCACTATGTTGATCCTTCCTACCCATGAGTAGGGAATGTCTTTCCATTTTCTGATATTATCTTCAATCTCTCTTTTCAGAGTGCTATAGTTGTCAGAGAAGAGGTCTTTGATTTCTTTTGTTAGGATGATTCCTAGGTATTTCAGTTTTTTGGAAGCTATTGTGAAAGGAATTATTTGCGCTATTTCTCTCTCAGTGAGTCTGTCATTCGTGTAGAGGAAAGCTATTGATTTTTGTGTGTTGACCTTGTATCCAGCTAATTTACTGAATTTAGTTATTAAGTCTAGAAGAATTTTGGTGGTTTTCTTGGGGTCTTCTATATAGAGTATCATGTCATCTGCAAATAATGACAATTTGACTTCTTCCTTTCCTATCTTTATTCCTTTTATTTCTTTCTCTTGTTTAATTGCTGCAGCTAATGTTCCCAAAACTATGTTGAACAGGAGTGGTGATAGTGGACATCCTTGTCTTGTTCCTGATTTTAGTGTGAAGGATTTCAGATTTTGACCATTGAGTATGATACTGGCTGTACGTTGTTTTTTTATCCCATTACGTTTATTGGTACATTTTAGGTATAAAATACAGTTACATTCATCACTGGGATCCTGTAACTTTACATGAGTATCTTGGTTCTTTTTTTTCCCCCCTTCCCCTGCCCTCCCTCCACCCCCTCCATCTCCACCCTTCCCTATTTGCAAAGACCTTGTTTCCCTTTTTTTCCTTTTCTCATATTTTTTCTTTTCCCTTTTTGCCTTTCCTCTACCCCTTCCACTTCCCCTGCTCTGTTAGACCTTTTCTTCCTGTTACACAATGTCAATTATACATTTTTAAAATTATAATATCAAGATCTAGGAGACATTACCACAGATTTTACAAAATTTAAAAGGATATAGAAAGCATATTTCAAAAATCTATTTTGAAATAAATTTGACAACTTCTAAGAAGTACCTTGGAAGACAAATTAATGAAACTAACTCTGGAGGAAATATAAAATTTGAATAGCATCTATTAAAGAAAGTATATTCCTAGCTTGAAAACCTACCTATATGACAACAGCAGGCTCATATACATTTTAACTGATAAATTATATCAAACAATTAAAGCAGAAAAAAGAAGGAACACTTCTCCCCTCATTTTAGGAACTCAACATTGTGCTAATAAATTGGATAAAGATAATAGAAGAAAAAAGTATGAACATAGATAGAAATTTGTTTAACAAAACAAATGATTGGAAGTCAGATCTGGCAGGATGTAGAAAGTGGTTTTGTTATAGGGATGGCAGTGTTGGTTCAGCATTGGAAGATCCACCCCCAAAAGTCATCATTTTAACAGAGGAAAGGAAAAAGCCATATGATTCTGTCAGTAGTTGGAGAAAAAGTATTGGACTAAATTCTACAGCTGTTCATGGTAAAAGCTATCAGGAGACTAGAAGTAGAACAGAAACTTCTCAACAGATTAAAGACATGTACTCCATAGTTCCAGTGAGAACATCTTATATAAATGGAGAAGACACAATGCTTTCTCCTTAAGGTGGGGAACAAGGGCAGATATGCTTACTCTTTATCTGTACATTAAACTTTGAAACCTAGTTCCCACCAAAATAGTCTGGCAATAAAATGACACAACTAGGATAGGATTGGCAAGGCAGAAGCAAAATCTTTATATGCAGATGAAATGATCATCTACAGAGAAAATACTAAGAAATCTCTAGGAGCCCCTAGAACTTGTACTTGAATTTAGCAGGATTAGAAAACACAAGGTATATATAAAAATTCAGGTCTGTGTATACTTGCTATAAATGAAGAATTGGATATTGAAATTTAAAAGTTATGTAGGAGTACAAAGGACCTAGAACAGTTAAAAAAAAAAAAACAGTGTTGGAAGACATTTAGTACCTAATTTTAAGACTTCTTCTAAAGCTGCAGTAATCAAGGCAGTGTTGGTGTAAGGAAAGACATATAGATCATTTGAATAAAACAGAGAATCTAGAAATAGAACCACACATATATGGTCCACTGAGTTTTGAAAGATTATTTAACATTAGCATTTTATAGAATATAAACTCAATTCAAGAGCCAAGGAAGAGTTTGTGTTTCCAGCAAATGGCACTAGAACACCTGATATCTGTATATAAAAAATTAACCTCAACCCTTTATGTCCATACATGAAAATAACTTGAAGAGATCTGTGAACCTAAATATGAAAGCCTAAAAGTATAAAACTTTAAGAAGAAATTATAAGGGAAAATGTTTATGAATTCAGGGTAGGCAAGAACTACCTAGGATACAAAAACCATGATGTATAAAAGAAAAAAAATTGATAAATGAGATTCCATCAAAATTTAGAACTTTAAATGACATCATTAAAATGAAAAGTAGTCCTTAAACAGACCATATTTACAATGCATATAACCTATTAGCAGAATATATAAAGAATTCTTAGAGCTCATTAATAGACAACCCAGTTAAAAAGTAGTCATAAGATGATAAATAACCAGTACAGCACAAGGAAAGGTGTGCAACTCTAGAATCAGAAAAATACTAATCAGTACAATAACAAGATTGAATTATACACTCACGAGGGAGATGAAGTTAAAAGTTTTAAAAGCCTTGTCATGACTTTTTCTTTTGGTTGGATTCTCCCCCTTTGCGTTTAATTTGTCACACCCACTGGATACATTCTGCTGGGTTTCCTGGGGTTGTGATCCTCATTGTCTTTTTCTAGGGTATTGTCTAAAATTGTTTGGAGTGCCGGTTTGATATTCATGAAGTTCCTGAGGTGCTCTTTATCATGAAAGTATCTTATTTCTCCATCAATTGTGAAAGATAGTTTTGCAGGATACATCAGTCTGGGTTGGAGGCTGTTTTCCTTTAGGGCTTGAAATACATTAGTCCAAGATCTTCTTGCCTTGAGTGTTTGCATTGAGAAGTTTGCTATGATTCTGATGGGCTTTCCTTTCTATGTGATTTGTTTCTTTTCTCTCACTGCTTGTAGAATTTTGTTCTTCTGCTGGATTTCCAGAATCCTAACTATTATATGCCTATGTGTAGATTTTTTTTGATCAAGGCTATTTGGTGTCCTATATGGCTCACTTATCTGTATGTCAAGTTCTTTTCCCCTCCTTGGGAAGTTTTCTGCCATCACTTCTCTGAACAGTTTTTTTATGTCATCTGTACACTCTCCTCTTTCTTCATTGACTCCAATCAGTCTTACGTTATTCTTCTTTGCATCGTCTAGCAGCTGCTGGATTGATTTCTCATGTTCCTTTACAATTTTAAAGCAATTTTTTTTCCTGGTCACTAATTGTAATCTTTTCTTCTATATCTGAAATTCTATGCTCACATTTGTTCATTCTGCTGCGCAGACTTTTGATGGAGTTCTTAATCTTCTGGAAATCTGTTGGCATCTGTTTTATGGATTCCATTTGTTTCCTCTGTTGGGATTACATAATGTTCCTCAGATCTTCTATTTTTTTTCTGTGTCCTTTCTAGATTTATTAATCTTGTCTTGCACCATGAGCAAAATCTTTGCTGTTATCTGAGTAATTATTTCTGATTTCATTTTTCCCAGATCCTCTTTTGTTGCCAGTTCAGAATCCAGGTGGTTGAGTATCAGATTGTTCCATCTCTTTTCCCTTTGGGGTTGCTGTAGGTGATCCAGAAGTCTGCTTTTGTGGCTTGTTTAAATGTCTTCTCATTTCCACAGGGTCGGGGGAGGGTGCTTCTGGTGCTTGTGTGGCTCACCTTTTCTGCCCTAGAAGCATGAGATGGCGCCATGGGAGCTTCCTTCCGGGTGCTGGGACCGGCTCAGCTTCTCTGCCCTAGGAGCGTGGGATGGCAGTGAGGGAGCTTCCTTCTGGGTGCCGAGACCAGCTCAGCTTCTCTGCCCTAGGAGCTTATGATGGCGCTGGGTTAGCTTCCTTCCAGGTACCAGGACCAGCTCAGCATCTCTGCCCTAGGAGCTTGTGAATGTGGTGAGGGAGCATCTTTCCATGTGCTGGAACAGACTCAGGTTCTCTGCCCTAAGAGCTTGGGATCACTGTGGGGCAGCATCCATGCATGTGCTTGGACCAGCACAGCTTCTCTGCCCTAGGAGCTTGGAATGGCGGTGGGGGAGCTTCCTTCCAGGTGCTGGGACTGGCTCAGCTTCTCTGCCCTAGGAGCTTGGGATCTGGCTGTTGGTTTTTAATAGATGGCTTTCATCAGGTTGTGGCAGAGACCATCTATTCCAATTTTTTGTAGAGATTTTATCATAAATGCATGTTGGATTTTGTCAAATGCTTTTTCTGCATCTATTGAGATGATTATATGATTTTTGTCATTGGCTCTTATGATATTATGTATTACATTTATTGCTTTATGTATGTTGAACCATCCATGCATCACTGGGATGGATCCCACTTGGTCAGGGTGTATGATCTTTGTGATGATCTTCTGCATTCTGTTTGCCACTATCTTATTAAGGATTTTTGCATCTTTGTTCATTAGTGAGATTGGCCTATAGTTCTCTTTTTTGGTTGTGTCTTTCTCTCCTTTGGGGATCAAGGTGATGCTTGCTTCCAGGAATGAATTTGGGAGTATTGCTTCCCTTTCAATTATTTCACTGAAGAGTTTAAATGGTAGTGGCAATAGTTCTTCTCTAAATGTCTTGTAGAATTCAGTAGTGAAGCCATCAAGGCTCCGGCTTTTCTTAGTTGGTAAATTTTTTTTTTTTTTTTTGGAACTGGGGATCAGACTCAGGACCTTGTGGTTACAAGGCAGGCTGCAGAACCACCGAGCTAATTACATTGCCCTCTTAGTTGGTAAGTTTTAAATTATGTTTTCAATTTCTTTGATTAATATTGGGTTGTTTAGAATTTTTAGGTCTTCTTTGTTCAACTTTGTTAATTCATACATGTCTAGGAATCTGTCCATTTCTTCTGTGTTTTTCGTCTTAGTGGTGTATAGGTTCTCAAAGTAGTATTGATGATCCTGTGGAGTTCTTCTTGGTCCATTGTAATTTCACTCTTTTCATTCCTAACTGCATGTATTTGGGCCTTTTCTTTCCTTTTTTAAATAAGGTTGGCTAAAGGTTTGTCAATTTTGTTTATTCTTTCGAAGAACCAACTCTTGGCTTCATTGATTTTTTTGTATTGTTCTCTTAGTCTCCATTGAATTGATTTCTGCTCTGATCTTTATAATTTCCTCCCTTGTATGATTTTTGGGTTTGTCCTGCTCTTCTTTTTCTAGAAGCTTGCGGTTCAGCATCAGGTTGTTTATTTCAGCTCACTCTGTTTTCCTAATATGAGTATTCACTGCTATGAATTTCCCTCATAAGGTTGCTTTCATTGTGTCCCATAGATCCTGGTATGTTGTATTGACATTGTCATTTAATTGTAGAAATTGTCTGATTTCTTCTTTAATTTCCTCTGTGACCCATTAGTTATTCAGAAGTGTGTTGTTCAGTTTCCATGTGTTTATGATTTCTTATGGTTTCTTTTGCTATTCATCTCCAATTTCATCTCACTATGGTCTGATAATATACAGGGGATAACTTCACTTCTTTTGCACTTACTTAAACATGTTCTATGAGCAAGTATGTGGTCTATTTTGGACAACAAGTCATGTACAGCTGAAAAGAAAGTGTATGCTGATTTTTGGGGTGGAACACTCTGTAAACATCTGTTAAGTTTATTTGTCCAAGAGTTTGATGGAGTTGTAGTATTTCATTGTTTACTTTCTGTCTAGTGGATCTATCTATTTCTGACAGTGGGGTATTGAGGTCTCCCACTACTATTCTTTTAGGGTTTATTTGATTTTTCATGTCCGTTAGCATTTGTTTTATATAGTTGGGTGCACTAGTGTTTGCTGCATATATATTTATGATTGTCATCTCTTCCTCTTGGATTGTTCCCTTTACAAGGATGTAGTGTCCTTCTTTGTTCCTCTTAATCAGTGTTGGTTTGAAATCCATTTGAACTGCAAACAGGATAGCTATGCTGCTTTTTCTCGAGTTCCTGTTACACGGAGTATTGTTTTCCACCCTTTAACTTTCAGTCTATGAGTTTCTTTTTGAATTAGTGTGTTTCCTCTATGCAGCATATTGTTGAACCTTGCTTCTTGATCCATTCTTCTAGTCTATTTCTTTTGATTGGTGAATTGAGACCATTATCTTTGATGGTTATAACTGATATGTATTGACTTATCCTTGTCATAACTTTTTTTCTTTGTTGGATTCTCCCCCTTCGCATTTAATTTCTTGTCATGCCTGATGGGTTCATTCTGCTGGGCTTCCTGGGGTTGTGATCTTCATTGTCTTTTCCTAGGATATTGTCTAAAATTTTTTGGAGTGCTGGTTTGGTATTCCTGAAGTTCCTGAGGTGCTCTTTATCAAGAAAGTATCTTATTTCTCCATCAATTTTGAAAGATAGTTTTGCAGGATACATCAATCTGGGTTAGAGGCTGTTTTCCTTTAGGGCTTGAAATACATCACTCCAAGCTCTGCTTGCCTTGAGGGTTTGCATTGAGAAGTCTGCTGTGATTCTGATGGACTTTCCTTTGTATGTGATTTGTTTCTTTTCTCTCACTGCTTGTAGAATTTTGTTCTTCTGTTGGGTTTCTGGAATCCTATTATATGCCTATGTGTAGATTTTTTTGATCAAGGCTATTTGGTGTCCTATATGGCTCACTTATCTGTATGTCAAGTTCTTTTCCCCTCCTTGGGAAATTTTCTGCCATCACTTCTCTGAAGTTTTTTTATGTCATCTGCACTCTCTCCTGTTTCTTCATTGACTCTGATCAGTCTTATGTTATTCTTCTTTCCATTGTCTAGCAGCTACTGGATTGATTTCTCATGTTCTCTTACTCTTTTAAACCAATTTTTCTTTTCCTGGTCACTAATTGTAATCTTATCTTCTGTGTTTGAAATTCTGTCCTCACATTGGCTCATTCTGCTGTGCAGACTTTCAGTGGAATTTTTAGTCTGGATATCTGTTTGCATCTGTTTTATGGATTCCATTTGTTTCCTATGTTGGGATTCCATCATGTTCCTCAGGTTCTCTATTTTTGTCTATGTCTGCTCTAGATTTATTAATCATGTCTTGCATTATGGGCATAATCTCTGCTGTTATCTGTGAAATTATTTCTGATTTCATTTCTTTCCATGTCCTCTTTCCTTGGCAATTCAGGGAGTCCAGGTGGTTGAGCATCAGATTGTTCCATCTCCTTGCCCTTCAGGATTGCCTTAGGTGGTCTGGAAGTCCGGTTTTGAGACTTTTCACGTCTTCTCATTTCAACAGATGCAGCCTGCTGTGCCTTTGTTGAGGCAACTTTTTGCTCACCCAGTGGTCTTCAATTCTCATCAAGCCCCAGTGTGGCCTTTTTTCTGCTGCTCAACACTGCACCAATTCCTGGGTTTAATATGGTGGCCTTCTGGATCCCTGCACTGCCCTTTGTTCAGGTGGGGTTCTGGCTGGGACCTGTGCACTCTTGGGATGGTATCTAGGCATGCCTCTAGCTGGTGCCTGGCCCCTATGGAGCTGTTGTCTCGGAGGGGGCTTGTCTGGGGGTTGTGCACCCTAGTTGTTGGTGTCTGAGTGTGCTTCTGGCTGGGATCTTCCTGCACTTTCCAATGGTATCTGGGCAGGTCTTTGTCTTCTGTGCCTCTGGAGCTCTTTTCTATGTGGACCTTTCACTGGGCCTGTGGCTCCAAGCTGTTGGAGTTGGGGTGGGGCCCTGGCTAGGACCTGGCCACAGCAGTGCTGCTCTGGTCACAATGGACTTCCTGCTGGGATCAGCATGCACTCACTGATGGTATAGGGTGGGCCTCTGGCTCTTGCTTGTGCACCTGTGCAGCTCTTTTCCAGGTGGACCTTTAGCTGGGCCTGTGCGTCCAAGCTGCTGGGGTGGGGTGGGGGGGCTGGGTTGCCAGATCGACTAATTTCTACTGTTCCACATCAAAATTTAGTGACTCTTTCTTGTGTCATCTCTGATCAGCTATAAAACTTAACTTTTTAGATATTGTGTTTTTATAATTTTGCTTTTCAGCCACGTTTTAGACTTATAAAAAAAAAATTGGGCCAGTAGTACAGGGAGTTCCCAAACACTCTTCCATTCTCATGCTTTTCTTTTTTATTACCATTTTTCATTAGAGTGCTGCATGTGCTATAATTAGTGAACCAATAATAACAGATTAATATAAAAGTTAATTTCAGTGGAGGTTTACTTAGTGTCCACTCTGTGTTATATTGTTCTGTGAGTTTTGACAAATGTGTCATGCATCCAGCATTATAATATCATACAGGATAGTTTCATAACTCTGTAAATCCCCTGTGCTTCACCTATTTACTCCTTCCTTGTCACCTTGAGCCATAGGCAACTACTGATTTTCTTTAGTTTCCATACTTTTGCCTTTGTCAGTGTGTAAAATACTTGGAATTACACAATATTCATTTAAGATTCCTTCATGTCAGGCTGGGGATTTAGCTCAGTGGTTCTGGTGCCTGCCTTGCAAGCGCAGGGTCCCAAGTTCCATACCCTGTACCAAAACAAACAAAAAAAAGATTCTTTCATGTCTTTTCATGGCTTGATAGTTCATTTATTTTGATTGTTCAATAATAGTCTAGTGTCTGGATATTCCATAATTTATCCATTCACATATTGGAAGACATTTGCTTGCTTCCAGGTTTGCAGCAGTCATGAATGAAAATGGGATGTTTTGTGTCATGGAAGTTTTCAACTCCAAGGGTAAATACCTAGTATTGTGTAATTACTAGATATTATGGTTAAAGTATTCATGTTTAACTTTGAAAGAAACTGCTGAAATGTCATCTGAAGTGGTTCTAATATTTTATGTTTTCACTAGAAATAAATGAGCTGCTTGTGCTCTGCATTCTTAGTAATATTTGGTAATGTCAGATCTTTGGATTGTGACCATTCTAACTGGTATCTTATTGTTGTTTGAATTTGCTATTCCCTAATGATTTGTCATGCTCACCATTTTTTTGAATGTCTATTTTTAACCTATCTTTTTTGATAAGGTATCTCTTCAGTTATTTTTCCATTTAAAAAATTGAATTATTTTCTTATTTTTGTTTTATACATTCTTTGTATGTTTTAGATACAAATTCTATATCAGATATGTGTTTTGCAAATATTTTTTCCCACTTGATGATTTGCCTTTTCATTCTCTTGACAGTGTCTTTTATAGGGCAGAAGTTTTTAATTATAATGAAGTCCAGGTTGTTAAGTTTTTCTTACATAGGTTGTGATTTTGGTTTTGTATCTTAAAAGTCACGGCCAAATCTAAGGTCACCTAGACTTTTTTCTATATAATATAATATTTTATTTAATTTATTATTATTATTTTTTTGGTACTGGGGATCGAACTTGGGACCTTGTGCTTGTGAGTCAGGTGGTGGAAACACTGAGCTAAATCCCTGGCCCTCTATATAATATTTTAGAAGTTTTATAATTTTGTATGTTATATTAGATTTATGATCCACTTTTTTTTTGATACCTGGGATTGAACTCAGGTCCTTGCACTTGCGAGGCAGGCGACAGAACCACTGAGCTAAATCCCCGGCCCTATGATCCACTTTTGAGTTATTTTTGTGAGTGCTGTAAAATCTATGTTTGGATCCTTTTACTTTTTTGCATAAAGATGTTCAATTCCAATACCATTGTTGAAAAGACTATTCTTTCTCCACTGAATTGAATATACTCCTTTGTTAATGATCAGTTGAATATACAGGTGAGCTGTATATGTGACTATATATATATATATATATATATATATTTTTTTTTTTTTTTTGGGGGGGGTACCAAGGATCGAACTCGGGTCCTTGCACTTGCAAGGCAGGTGGCAGAATCACTGAGCTAAATCCCCGGCCCTGTGGCTGTATGTTTATGAGCTCTTGCAGTCAGCTTTCTGTTGCTCTGACAAATGCCTGAGATAATTAACTTATAAAGAGGAGGAATTTATTTTGGCTTATGGTTTCAGTCTATGGCTGTGTAGGCCTATGATAAGGCAGCAAAGTCCATTGCTTTGGGCCTGTGACAAGGCAGAACATAATAGTGGGGAATGTTTAGTGAAGCAGAGCTGCTCATCTCATGCTGGTCATGAAGCAGAAAGAGGGAGGGAGAGAAGGATTAGGATACCAATATCCCCTTGAAGGGCAGGCCCCCAGTGACCTCACTTTCCTATTAAGTTCCACCTCCTTGCATGATTCTTGCACCTCCTTTGAGTTGCATGATCTCCCAAAGCACTATATGCCATTATCACTTGGCCTTTGGAAAACATCTCACATCCAAGTCACAGTATCCCCTATAATCCACTGGTTTTCTCTATTATTTCACCAATACTATGCTGCATTGATTGCTACAACTTTATAATAAGTCTTGAAGTTTGGTAATGTCAGTCCTCTTACTTTACTCTTCTAATTTGTTACTATATAGGCTATTCTTAGTCCTTTGCATTTCTCCATGAAGTTTAGAATCAGCTTGTCAGTATTCACAAAATAATTTCTGGTATTTTGACTGAGATTTGGACTCCTATTATGAACATGAACCATCCCTCCAAGTATTGTATTTTTCAGCTCAATTTTGTTTCTTTTGCATAATTTTTATTTCTTTCCTGAGATTCCTCAAATTTTTGTTCATTGCAAACTTATTTCCCTTCCCATCATTAAACATAATTTTATAATAGCTTTAAAACCATTATTTTCCAATCCTAACATCTGGATCATCTTGAGGCCATACTTCATATATTGTCTCTTTTCTTGGGTACAAGTCATATTTTTTTTCGGTAAGTAATATGGCAAGTAATTTTGGATTGTTTCCTGGACATTGTGAAAAGTGGTTATACTGTGTTATCATCACTGTCTAATACTAGAAAATTTCCATCACTTCACATATCAGTTTATTCTGCTCTCTCTACTCTCTCTGATCCTGACACCTGTCAAGCCCTCATCTGCATTTCTCCATGGACTTGCCTGTTGGGGTCTCCTTGGTGGGAGACTGGAACCTGAAGACAGCATCTGATAAAACCTATTAAATGAAGGAGCACGGGGGACCAGAACTCTGTGTGGAGTTAAGGCCAGGTTTATTGGTAATATTCTTCTTTTATACATTTTTCTGTAGGATACATTAATCATTAACAATTTACAATGCTAGTCAACTAACCACCAGTTATATCTGTGAGTACATAAAGCATCTAAAGAACCATCTCCTTTAACTATGCTCCTTTAATCTTAGTGCATCTTATCTAAATCATCCTGGCTACTTAAAGCTTCTAAAAGAATTAGCTACTCTTATCTAATCTTATACCAAGCAAATATTTGAGAGTCTCAAGGGACCACAGTGGAACCAACACTGTGGGATTGACAAACAGCCTTCTGAAGTTATCTTTAACTTCCCTAACTGGTCCTGTCACAGACATCAGGACAATCTGTCTTCTCAAGGCTGTCCAAGGGCCCGAGAACTTCTCATATCCTCCACACTTGCCTACTCTGGGATTTTTGTATAAATAGAATAATGCTGTATGTGGCCTTTTATATCTAGCTTCTTTCACTTAGCATGATGTTTTCAAGTTTTATGTGTGTTGCAGCAGATATGAGCACTTCATTTTATGGTAAAATTATATTCTATTATATAGGTAGAGCAAAATTTGATGAATATTTGGGTTGTTTCTACTTTTTGGTTATTGTGGATAGCATTTCTAGAAAGATTCATATACAAGTTTGTGTTTGAATACCTGTTTTCAGTTTTTTTTTTTTATATATACAGTGGACCCTTGACTTATGAACTTGATCAGTTCCCGAGGGCTGGTTGTAACTAAGTCAATACAGTTGAGATTTGGATGTTTACCTGGGTACATTCTATAGATAACAAGAGGCAGATGAATCTTCCATTCACCTAATTAACTCAAGTTGTTCGTATGTCAGGCCAGTCATAACTTGAGGATCCACTGTACTTAGTAGTAGGATTGCTGGGTCGCATGGTAAATCTATGTTTAACTTTCTGAGGAATACCCCAGAACCATATAATTTTTAAGCTTTTGGGTCTGATTTACTGTATTTTGCTTAACTTTATGAATTCAAGGTGCATCTATTTTCCTACAAACAACTGAAGTTTATTCTTCTTTGCTACAGTGTAGTACTCCATTGTGTGTAACAAGATCATATTGCTCTTTCTGGCTATACCAGAAATGTAGGCCATTATTTTCACAGCTACTGCCTGACCTGGGGAAGTAGGAAATAAGGTAGATAGGGTAAAATGTCACAAGACTCTCATCAAAATTTAGCAGCTTCTTTTCTTATTATGTATTCCTTTTGTTGTTGAGAGTTTTTAATTAGGTTCCAAAATTCTGAAAAAGTTGTTTCTGATATTCTTTGTCACCTTAAATGTTGTTTTAATGGAGAAATATAGAACTCCCTACTTTGACATTTTTGTTTATATCAATCTTATTATTGTTTTGATTTTTTAACTATATTTATGTATTTGGTTTTATCAGTCAGTTAAATTGGCCCAGATCAAATTATGAAAATTTTCAGCAAGTAATTATGGTATGTAATTTTGGATAATTCTCTCTGGAAAACAATAACTTAAATTTCAGTTCAGTTATTTTAGCCTTATCAGAGCTGATTGGTATTTGCCCTGTGAAAATGTAGATTGAAAATCAGTCTGAGATTTGGGCAGAGTTTATATACACAATCTGGGACATTCTTCTTTGGTTCTTTTATTTCTAGCATATGTTTTTCTCTTTTCAAATATTGTAGTAACTTTGATTTCCAGAGTAGTCAACTCCATAAAGAGTGCTGTTGGCTTTAGCATTTCAAGCCAGTGAGATTGTTTTTATCAAGTTTTTATTTCTACAATGTCATAGACTTGGGCATCAGTTCTTTGCTTTTTAAAAAATTGCTTTTTCTTGTGGTAAAGAACATAACAGCACAAAATTTACCATCTTAACTATTTCAAGTGTGTAGTTCAGTGGTATTAAGTACACTTACAATGTATTTATTAGCCATCATCTTTTTAAGTAACTTTTCATCTTATAAAATGGAAACATTTCTCTCTTTTTTTTCCAGTACCAGGAATTGAAATGAGGACCTTGCACTTGCCAGGCAGTCAAGGCGCCACTGAGCTAAATCCCCAGCTCATAAAACTAAAACATTATACCAATTAAACAATAATTTCCCATTCCCTTCCTAACCCTATCCCAGCACCTGGCAACTACTATTTTGCCTTGTCTCCATGATTTTTACTACCCTATCTTTATAAGAGGAATCATACAGTATTTGTGTTTTTCTTTAACTGTCTTATTTCACTTAGCATGTTTTCCAGGAACATCCATATTGTAGCATGTATCAGGCTTCCCTTCCTTTTTTAGGGATAATTAATATTTTACTGTATATATATATATATATATCACTTCCTTTTATGTTCATCTATTAATGGACCATCTATTAATGGTTGTTTTATAAATATGAGTGTTTGAGAATTTGATTTTACTTCTTTTGAAGAAATGAAATTCCTGCATCATATGGTATTTTATTTTTAAATTTTTAGGAAACATCATAGAGTTTTTCACAGCTGTAGAACCATTTTACCTTTCTACCAACAGGGCTGGTACATAAGATTACAATTTTTCCATATCTTTGACCAAAATTGTTATTTTCTGTTTTCTTTTCTTTCTTCCTTTTAAAAATAGTAGCCACCCTAATGAGTATGAGCTGGTATCTTACTCTAGTTTTGATTTAATTCCCCTCATGATTAGCAATGTTGAGCATCTTTTTCATGGATGGTACTTATTTACAATCTGTGTATTTCTTTGAAAAAATGTTCATTGCCCATTTTTTAGTTGCGTTGTTACTTTTGTTATTGTTGTTGTTAAGATTTTGAAATTTCATATATATATATATATATATATTTTTTTTTTTTTTTTTTTTCTGGTACCGGGGATCAATCTCAGGACCTTGTGCTTGTGAGGCAGATTCGGTGCCACTGAGCTAATCCCTGGCCCAGCCCTTTTTATTTTATTTATTTTTTATTTTTTATTTTTTTTCCCATTAAGTTTTTTGGTACATTTTAGGTATAAAATACAGTTACATTCATCACTGGAACCTTGTACCATTACATGAGTCTCTTGGTTCTTATTTTTTTCCCCTTCCCCTGCCCTCCCTTCACCCCCTCCACCCTTCCCTATTTGCAAAGACTTTGTTTTCATTTTTTTCCTTTTCTCATATTTTTTCTTTTCCCTTTTTTCCTGTCCCTACTCCTCCCACTTCCCCTGCTCCTTTAGACCTTTTCTTCCTGTTACACAATATCAATTATACATTTTTTAAATTGCAATATCAAGATCTAGGAGACATTACCACAGATTTTACAGAATTTAAAAGGATATAGAAAGCATATTACAAAAATCTTTATTGAAATAAATTTGACAACTAAGAAGTACCTTGGAAGACAAATTAATGAAACTAACTCTGGAGGAAATATAAAATTTGAGTAGCACCTATTAAAGAAAGTATGTTCCTAGCTTGAAAACCTACCTATATGACAACAGCAGGCTCATATACATTTTAACTGATAAATTACATCAAACAATTAAATCAGAAAAAAGAAGGAACACTTCTCCCCTCATTTTAGGAACTCAACATTGTGCTAATCCTAAAACTGGATAAAGATAATAGAAGAAAAAAGTATGAACATAGATAGAAATTTGTTTAACAAAACAAACTCTTAGAAGTCAGATCTGGCAGTATGTAGAAAGTGGTTTTGTTATAGGGATGGCAGTGTTGGTTCAGCATTGGAAGATCCACCACCCCCAAAAGTCATCATTTTCACAGAGGAAAGGAAAAAGCCATATGATCCTGTCAGTAGTTGGAGAAAAAGTACTGGACTAAATTCTACAGCTGTTCATGGTAAAAGCTACCAGGAGGCTAGAAGTAGAACAGAACCTTCTCAACAGATTAAAGACATGTACTCCATACTTCCAGAAAGAATGCCTTATATGAATGGAGAAGATACAATGCTTTCTCCTTAAGGTGGGGAACAAGGGCAGATATGCTTACTCTTTATCTGTCCATTAAACTTTGAAACCTAGTCTCCACCAAAATAGTCTGGCAATAAAATGACACAATTAGGATAGGATTGGCAAGGTAGAAGCAAAATCTTTATATGTAGATGAAATGATCATCTATAGAGAAAATACTAAGAAATCTCTAGGAGCCCAAAATTCCTTATATATTATGGATATCACTCCTTTATCAGATTTATGATTTGTAAATACTTTCACCCATTCTGTGTGATTCCGTTTTACTCTATTATTAATATCTTTTGATGTACAACACTTTTAGTTTTCATGAAGTCTAATTTGTATATATTTTCTCTTGTTACCTGAGCATTTGGTTTCATATACAAGGAATCACTGCCAAATCCAATATGATGAATTTTTTGTCCCATGTTTTCTTATGAATTTTATAGTTATAAGTCTTTGATCCATGTTGAATTAATTTTTTTACAGAGCATTAGGTAAGGGTCAAACTTCATTATTTTGAATATGTACCTGTAGTTTTCCCAGCACTATTTGTTGAATCAGTTCTTTACTTTTTCAATAATTGAAGTTAAGCTGAGATTTTAGGCACCATCTTATAGGGAAAGTTATACTGAGTATTTGGCATCTGTATTAGTTTACTAGGGTTCCTTAACAAAATTCCACAGACTGGGTAGCTTAAGCTATATAAACATAATTCTCAAAGTTCTAGAGGCTAGAAGTCTAAATCAAGATATTGGCAGATACCTTCTGTCTTTGAGGGTTCTCTAAGAGGGCTCTGAGGCTTTTGTCCTTGAGTGGAATGTAAAATTTAGAAGTAAAAGAGAGTGACATCCTATGAGCTTCACAAAGAAAATACTTGAATTGTGAGTATCAGTAGATGCTTCTGCCTCATAATTATATGCCAGAATTCTTAAATGTGCTCTTCTGCTTCTGAAAACAAGAACTTGTGATATTCAGTCAACTGAATACTTCCAACTTATTACCAATTCCTTTTAAAAACAAAGCAGTGTTAACAAAAATTAAAGATCTCCTTTCCAAGAAACTGGCTTCCATATGATGCTAATGAGGAA
This sequence comes from Heterocephalus glaber, assembly GCF_053883595.1. NCBI lineage: Eukaryota > Metazoa > Chordata > Mammalia > Rodentia > Bathyergidae > Heterocephalus > Heterocephalus glaber. The sequence goes on from NW_028258324.1 coordinate 57,196,716, forward strand.
CTTCTCTTTAACACCAAATTCTAGGCCTAATGTAAAATTTGTAATTTCCTTAAGGTGGCCTTGTTGATTCACATTTGTGCCAAGCCATGAAGATCATATTTACCCAGTCAAAATATTGGAACTCATGGTCTTGATAATGCAATAGAAAATTGAGATTTGTATCTTGCAGCACATCAGGGCATATGATACAACTTTCCAGTAACCAACCCCAAAGAAATGAAAATCAATGAATTGTCTAACACAGCATTCAAAATAACTGTTTTAAGGACACCTAATGAGCAGCAAGAGAACATAGCCAAAAAAAGTTCAGGGGTATATGGTAGGTGTAAGGACAAGCCTAAGATTCCTCACCAAGAAAGTGAGGGCAAAAAGGAGTACCTATTGGCCTAAACTATTCCTGGAGAGGAACCCCTTTGGAAATAGACTGCCTCTGGGTTTTCTGTAATTCTTTTGAACAACTTTAGAAAGAAATCAGAGGATTCTGGTTCAGATTGGGCCTAATGAATTAATTAGAATATCTATGAGAAGTCCATAGGCTCAAACTCACTCTTTGAAATGCATGACCAGTATGAACTTTGTTTTTCACTATGTTTTCTAAAATCTTTTTAGCAAACTGAATGAATCTTTCTTTTCATTGTTTCTAACTGAATTACCATCTGCTATTTGGAAATCATAATTAGTTTTGAAATTTACATTTAAATATAAATTGTGCACTACCACACTGATTGGTCTTGAGTCTAGGATAAGAAGAGAATTATTCTTATGGTTTGGTTTTACTATTCATTCCAATGCCTCATCTGCTACATGGAATCCCAAATGTATTTTTAAAACCTTGATTGGTATACAGAGGCTTCAACTGCTTGTTATTCTTTCCTCAGCTCCTCTTATCTGCAATACTTCTCATTCATGTAAGTCACAGTTTTAATTTCCATGGTCACTAAGACTTCTCTGTGCTCTTTTAAAGGAAAACTGCCTAAGTTGTTAGGTTCAAATTTGACTTTTATTCCTAAGTGCATTCATGCATTGCTATGATCTTCTTATATCCTTACATAATTTTGATGTGAGTATTTGATACACTGCCAGTTAACTGAAGGACCAAGCAATGACAGTAATGTCTTCAGATATGATTGTATATGTCTAGAATAGCATGCTGCTTTTCTTTGTACTTAAAGAATCTGAAAAGAACAGTACCCAGAAATCAATTCAAGAATAGTAATTGTAATCCCAGCTACTCAGGAAGTGAGGCAGGATGATTACAAGTTTAAGGCCAATCTAGACAATTTAGGAAGACCTTGTCCTAAAATATAGGAAAGACTGGAGATGTACTCAAGGTAGAGCACTTGCCTAGCATGTGTGAGCATCTGGGTTCAATTCCCAGTACTAAAAAAACCAAAAAGCAGAGTTACAGCACCACTGTCATTAAGGGGTATTTTCACAATTCTTGTTATTTTTCACTGGATAGAGTGATTAGATCTAGATTCTCAGCCTAGTCTTTCCACAATTTGTTGGACAACTTTGGGTAAATTAGTGGCATGGCTTGCCTCAAGATGACCCCCTAAGCCTCATGTGCTCATAGGCGGGGCTTTTCCAAGGTGGCTGGATCTAGGGTGTGTGAATAGGGATTAAGTGTATCTGATAACTAAATTAGTCCACTGATTGGTTTAGCATAGTTCTGTGGATGATAGGAAGGCCCACTCATGGTGTGGGTAGTATCATCCAATAGGCATGTAGCCTTGATGAGATAAAAGGGAAAGGAAGGCTTGTTGCTTGCTGTCTCCTACCTGCCCTGCCATGGACTGTTTCTCCTTAGCCATATTGCCCTACCTTGGAGCCAGCCAACTATGGACTGAAACCTCTATAAACTGTGACCTAAAATGAACCTTTCCTCCTACAACTTGTGGATGTTAGGTATTTTGTTCCAGCAACAAGAAAATAATTAAGAGAGTTGCCCTAATGCCTCAGAGATTCCTGACTTGTAGAAGGAGTAGTTAGACTGGATGCTTTCCCAGGTTTTTTCAGATTCCTAAACCTTATGATTAACAAAATTATACAAAGCACTTTCAAGTTAACCCATTGACATACAAGCAAATAGAACAACAATGATATTAAAACTCAGGAGTGATGTCAGCAAGATGGTACAATAGTAGTTTTTAGTCTTCATTCTTCCACAGAAATGCCAATTTTGATAACTGTTCACAAATGACAGTACCTTTTTGAGACTCTAGGAGTCCAGTATAGAGGTCCTAGAATCTCTTTGGAACAACAACAACAACAACAAAATCTGAGAATAGGTACATTGAAGAGTATAGCAAAATAGTTTCATTTTATCCTGTTCTTCCTTTCCCTCAGGCAGCACAGCTCAATGCCAAGAGAGACTTGCATTTGGCCCTTGATTTCTCCCATGAAAGAAAGTGAGAGTGTAATAATTTCTAAGCTTCCTTAGTTATGTGAAAAGCTTCCCACACACCTCACTTGTTTTTCACTTCACTTAGAATACTGAGGGGTTTGGCATGGGTAAATATCCTACAGATATCTAGGGTCATGCGAAAAGGGAAGATAATTATAATAATGGGGGCAGGGAACTCAGCAAAGGGCTGTAACTTCTACTGACCAACTCATGAACTCCATCAAAAGGCCTATCCATGCATCTTATAAGATGTATCATTTGTGATTCTCCTAGCACATGCAGCCCCAGGGCTCTGTGCACCTCTCCTCTGATCTCCAGCTGGCATGTGTCCTCCCCCAGATGGTACCAGTGAGCCTCTCTAGATCTTGCACAAACAAATGGAGACAGCTGACTTGATTCTGTCGGATTGGGAGAAGATACTTAACCTTGGGGAAAATAAGTAGGGAGACTCTCAGCAGTTAGCCTGGCTTTGTAGATTTAAGAGAAGATATATAATTCTGAGCCTTCCTCTCAAAGGAAAAAAGAGAAGTAGCGTAGGTCTACTCACATATAAGGTCTGAGAGGGTCCCAGAATCTTTAGTCTTCAAAAGACTAAAAAAATCTTTCTGCTTATTCAGATGCAAATGCAAGACAACAATGCAAGACTTCAAGGAACATACACACAAAATCAGAAATATGATACCACAAAGGGAGTAAAACAAGTTTCCAGTAACCAATCCCAAAGAAATGAAAATCTATGAATTGTCTAACACAACATTCAAAATAATTGTTTTAAGGGCACCTGATGAGCAGCAAGAGAACACAGCCAAAAAAAAAAAAAAATTCAGAAAACAATACATGAACAAAATGAAAAATTCTATAAAGAAATGGAACTCATAAAAAGAACTAAATAGAAATTTTGGAAAAGAAGAATACACTGAATGAAATGCAAAGTATATTGCAGAGCTTCAAAAGCAGACCCAATAAAGCAGAAGAAAAAAAATCTGTGAATTCAAACATAAGTCATTTGAACTTATCCAGAGAAGAAAAACTAAGAATTAATCTGAGTGGAAAAATTCTAGAAGACTTATGTACATCATCAAGTGAATCGATATATTTATTATGAAGATTATAGAAGAGAGAGAGGAAGGAGAAGAAAGCTAACTTAAAGAAATAATGGATGAAACTTCCCAATCTTGGGAGAAACATGGACATCCAAGTTCATGAATTTTAAGGGCCAGGGATTTAGCTCAGTGGTTCCACCGCATGCCTCGCAAGCAAAAGGACCTGAGGTCAATCTCTGGTACCAAAAAAAAAAAAAAAAAAGAAAAGGAGACTACCAAGTTCATGAATTTCAAAGGTCTCCAAACATAACCAACCAAAGAAACTTACACCAAGACATATCATAATTAGATTACCCAATGACAAAGACAAAGAAAGAATTTTGAAAGCAGCAAGAGAAAACAGCTCTTCACATTTCAGGGAATCACTGTAAGGCTACCAATAAATCCCTCAACAGAAGCCTTGTTGTCCAGGAGAGGATTGGATGATATATTCAAAGTACAGAAAGAAAAAAATCTGCCAACCAAGAATGTTAAAGCTGGCAAAGCTGTCTTTCAAAATGAAGGAGAGATAGAAGACTTTTTTAGAGATACAAAAGATGTGGGAGTTAATTATCAGTTGATCTGTATTATAAGATATGCTAAAGTGAATTCTTCAAGTTGAAATGAGAGTATGTTTGTTAATAGCATAAAAGTATAAAAAGCATGTAGTGAAATTGTGGATACCTTAGTACTGTAATGGTGCTGTGTAAATTGCTATTAATTCTAGTGTAATTGTTAAAAGGCAAAGATATTAAATTTTACTCTACCATAGCATGATAATAATAGTAATATTAAGTTAATGGATACATAATGTAGAATGAGGTAATTTTTATTAGAATGAGGTAATTGTAACCAATAACATAATGTTGTGCAAAGAGATATAAAAGTGTAGAGTTTTTGTATTGAATTAAAATTGTTATCTTAAAATAGACTTTCATAGCTGTGTTTTATGTAAACTTCTTGATAACCACAAAGAAAAAGCTTTAATACATGCACAAAAGTGAAGGGAAAGGAATCAGAGCATCCTATAACAAAAACAGTCAAATCACAAAGGAAGACTACAAGAGAGGAAAAAAGAACAAAACACTACAAAACAGAAAACAAAATTTCAAAATGTTGATAGTAAGTTCTTACCTATCAATAATTACAGTGCTTTAGATATAAATAGATTTAAATTGTCCAATCTAAAAATGCGGAGTGGCTGAATGGTTTAAAAAACAAACAAACAAGATCCAACAGTATGCTGCCTACAAGAGCTTCACTTTATCTTTAAGGACACACACAGGCTGAAACAGAAGGTATAGAAAAATGCATTCCATGTATTTATTAACCAAAAAAGAGAGAGATAGCAATACTTATAACAGATAAAATAGACTTTAAGTTAAAAACTTTTCAAAGAGACAAAGTATGCCATAATGTAATTACAAAGAGATTAATTAATCAAGCATGTGTCACAATTGCAAATATTTATGCACCTCCTGTAGGAGTACTTAGATATATAAAGCAAATACTGTATTAACAAAATTAAATGGAGAAATAGATAGCAACACAATAATAATAGGGGATACAAATTTTCTATCTTCAGCAATGGATATAGATCAGACAGATTCAATAAAGAAACAGTGGATTTGAATAACACTATAGACTGAACGAACCTAACAGACATATATAGAACATTTTACAGAGCAGTAGCAAAATACATTCTAGGTCACATCTTATGGTGGGCCATAAAACAAGTCTTAATAAATTTAGGGAGATTGAAATCGTATCAAGCATCTTTTCTAACCACAAGGATGTGAAGTAACCAGAAAAAGATCAATAATCAAAAGAATTAAATTTCACATGTACATGGGAATTAACACACTCTGGAATGATCATTGGGTCAAAGAAGAAATCAAAATAGGTAAAAAAAAACAAAAAAAAAAACCCCAAGGTCAAAGCCCCATGATCTGCTTCCTTCAACTAGACCCTTCCTATTTCCTTTGCCTCCCAACAATGCTATCAAATGATGATCTCATCAATGGATTAATCCACTGATGAAGTTAGAGCCCTCATGATCCAATCATTTCCTCAAAACTGAGCCCTTATCACATCAGTTTTGGGGAACATTTCAAGTTCAAATCCTAAAGCCAATAATGACTAAAGTTATTAAATCAGACCTTTTTTTTTGTATATCCTTTTATTGGTACATTTTAGGTGTACAATATAATGACATTCATCATTGGAGATATGCACCTTTACATATTCTCTTGGTTCTTATTTTTTCTCCCTTCCCCTGCCCTCCCTTCAACCCCCCCCCCCGCATTTATTTATTTATTTATTTATTTATTTTTGTTTTGGTATGAGGGATTGAACTTGGGACCTTGTGCTTGCGAGGCAGGTGGCGGAACCACTGAGCTAAATCCCCAGCCCCATCCCTCCTTATTTACAAAGACTTTGTTTCCTTTTTTTCATTTTCAAATCAGTCTTATTTTTGTGTGTGTTCTCCAAAAGTTCACATGGAGCAAGGTCTTTATTGAGGTGATGTTCAGAAGTGATAGAACCTTTAAGAGGTGGAGCCTAGTGGAAGATGGGAAGATAATTGACTGTGATGCCCTCAGCAGGGATTGTATCTGTCAGCTTCACATTACTATAAAGAAATAGCTTTTATAGTAATCCTTTTAAGAGAACAAAGTAGGATCCATGAACACTTGGGACTTGTGGCTTTGTAGAGCACACTCTCATTTGATACTAGGACTTTCAACTAGACTCCACTCCTTAAAGGTTTACACCATCTCCTGCCACCATACTGGGGACCATGCCTCTCATAACTGGATCCTTGGGGAACAATCACATCAAACCCATGGCAGGATTAACATAGTTCTCAAAGGACCCCAGTTCTCATGAAAGCAGGTTATTGTAAGAAGTGAGATTGGCCCCTGAATCTCTCTGGCTTTTGGCTTTGCTATGTATGATGGATTAAGTAATGGTCAACTTGGAATGCCCAACTGAACTGAATCAGTGTGGTCTGGGCATGGAAGACCCACCTGAGGATTGTTGCCAACAGCATAAAAAGAGAACTGGAGGGGAAGATCAGGGGCTATTGATTTTCTAGGAGAAGCTTACTGCAGTTGCTTTTCCTGATGCGAACTTGGCTGTTCTTGTTGGAGGAGTAGCTCAAGTCCTCGCTGTCTCTAGGAATGGCTGCTGTTCTTATCAAGGGAGCTCTGATTTTCATTTTGACCATCACTTCCTGGCTCTAGTGTAGATCCCTCAGCCTGGTGGCACAAATCTTGCACCCTGCTGGCGCAGGCTTTCTAGCTTCCACCACTGTTCTTTGGGTCTTCCCAGTGCAGATCCTCAATACGGACTTGCATGAGCCATTGCCATGGGTTCTAGGCCTCTGGCTGGACTCTTGGAGGACATTGTCTTGGGCTCTGGGCCATTAGCTGGACTTGTGAGGGACATTGCTGTGGAATCCAGTGCTTCAACTGGATTCTTCATTTCTCTAGTGTGTGGACAGATCTCTTACACTCCCCTGTATTTGACTTTTTGGTTGAATATTATAAATAATCCTATAAATTTTGTGTCCTATATTAAATCTATTCCCTTGCAGACCCTGACTACACCACTCTGTGATCTCTTCCTTTTGTACATGTTGGAAGATTTGGTCCCTAGCTGATAACACTGTTGTGGGTAGTAGGAGCTTTACATCTGATAGGGATGCTGTGGCTTGAAAATAGTTTTAATGTGTTCCCTGAATATTCATGTGCTGAAGTTCAGTTTCTGAGGAGTGATGTTGAGAGGTGGTAAAACCTCTAAGAAGTAGGAACTAGGTAATTAGGTCATTGAGGACACCACACTTGGAAGTGATTAATGTAGTTTTTGAAGGACCCTACTTGATTCTAAAAAGAGCGGGTTATAAAAAAAAAAGCCTGGGGCCAGTGATTTAGCTCAGTGGTTTCGCTGCCTGCTGTGCAAGCGCAAGGACCCAAGCTAGATCCCCGGTACCAAAAAATTAAAAAAAAAAAAAAGCCTGCTCAATCCCCCTTGCTTCCTATAATGACATATTTCTTTTATGCCCACCCTCACCATTTTGTTGCCATCCACTATAAAACCTTCACCAGTGGCCAAGCAGATGTGACAGCCCAATTATCTTTCAGTCTTTAAAATTTTGACCTAAATAAACTTCATATAACTTCATAACTTCCAGTGATAGCACCAAAAATGAATTTATTCAAGGGATCAGTAGTCAAAATATATAACACATTCTAACAACACTGTAGCAAGAAAAAAAAATAAAGTAATTAAAAAGTGAGCAAAGAACCTGAATAGATATTTCTCCAAAGAAGATACAAAAATGGCTAACAAATATATGAAGTGATGGTCAGCATCACTTATAATCATAGAAATGCGAATCAAAACCACAATGAGATATGATCTTACATCTTTGGGATTAGAAGGTTGAAAAGACAAATGATAGCAAGTGTTGATGAGGATATAGAGAAAAGGGGATCTTGTACATTATTAGTGGGAATGTAAACTTGTACAACCATTATATAAAATCATATGGAGTTTTCTCAAAAATTAAATTAGAACTAACATATGAGTCAGCATTTCTAATTCAGTGTATAGTCCAAAGAAAATGAGATCAATATTTTGAAGAGATATTTGCAAATCTTTGTTCACTGCAGGATTATTCACAATGACCAAGAGACCAAAAAACAAATACTGCATGATACAATTATATGAGAAATTTTAAAAAGCCAACCTCATATGAGGAATAAAAAATAGCCAGTCTCATAAGAGAAGAGAATAGAATAGTGGTTCTCAGGGGCTAGAGATGGGTCAAATATGGTGATGTTGGTGACAGGGTACAAAGTTTCACCTATATAAGATGAAAAAATTCTGGAGATATAATATACAGACAGCGTGGTAATTCTAGTTCATAATACTGTATTATATATTTCAAGTTTGTTAGGATATGTGTCCTCACAACATACACACAGACACACAAAAGTAAGATTGTGAGTTGATGGACATATTACTTCTTAATTAGCTTGATTGTTCTAATCATTTAACAATGCACTTGTATATAATTCAAATAAAAAATATATAAAAACTATAAAATGTAAATATGTAAGCATTTGTTTTATATGTAATTTTATTTGTAAATGATAAACTCAGCAGTACATAGTCTACTTATTTATTTAATGTTTTTAAATTTATTTTTTTATTTTATTGTAGTGAAGATTGAAGCATTGAATCACATCTCTAGACCTTTAATTTTTTGTTTTGAGACAGGTTCTCAATAAGTTGCTTAGACTGGGTTTGAACTTGATATCCTCCTACTTCAGCCTTCCAAGTAGTTGGGATGATAGGAATGTACCACTATGCCTGACTATATAGTAAATCTTTTAAGAAATTTATTTATATTACCAATTATTGACCCACATGTGCACAATTTTATTGGTTTTAAAACTTGAGTAATCTGAAGACTTTTAGGGAATGAAATAATTTAGATTCTTGATGTTGACTGAAATTATTTAAACATAAAAGTATAAAATTAGGTACACTATTTTATGATTATAGTTCCTGTAAAACTGAAGGAAATCTATAAATATTAAACTAAAAATTTAATTCAATTTAATGAATGGATGACATTGTTTTGTTGGTATCAAATCATCTATCACAAGTTACATTTAATCTTTTTTTTTTTTGGTACCTGGGATCAAACTCAGGACCTTTGGTTGTGAGGCAGGCAGTGGCACCACTGAGCTAAATCCCTGGCTAGTTACATTTAATCTTGAATGTTGCATGGTGGGTTTCATGGATTTGGACATACATAATAGTGTTATACATGAATCAACTATTCAGTTTTCTTTGTATAGTAAATTGGGTTTACTGCACAAATATAAATTATTCAAGATCCAAGATCACATACCTAGTGTTGTGGTTTGGATCTAAAATGTCCTCCCCAAACTTTCTAACAGTGGTGGGCCCTGGTTGGAGGAGGCAGATCACTCAGGGTGTGACCTGGAAGCACATATTCTTGTCCCTTCTCTCTCTGCTTCCTGGCTGCCATGCAGTAAACTGCTTTACTGTCCCATGATGTTCTGCCATGCCATTTTTTGCTTTGGAGCCTCTCATGGATTAAACCCACTGAAACTGTGAGCCAAAGTGAATCTCTCCTCCTTTAAGTTCCAGGTGTCATATATTTTTTCCCAGTAATGGGGAAGTGACTACTTGAGAAAACTGATACCTGGAGTGGGGCTGTTTCTGTGGCTATACCTGATTATTTGGTTTTGGAACTGGTTGCAAGAGGAGTTTGGAAAGGTTTGGAGATGCAGGCTACAAAAGGCCTAGAATGTTATGAGCAATGATTGACATGTGATATTGGTCAGAGCTCAAAAGACCAGAATGCTAGTAAGAATGCTGTTAGTAAAAGGCAGGCTCAGGAGGTTTCAGTTGGGAGCAAGAACTCCATTGGCAGTTAGACTAGAGGCCATGTGCATTATGCTGTGGCAGAAAATTTGTCTACATTTTGTCCATGTCTTGAGGTTTTCCTAGGGGTGTTGAGGCCAGAACTCTGGATTTGTATGAGTGAGACTTGAGTATGATCACTGAATTTCAAAACACAGCAAGTAAAAAAAAAAGAAAGAAAAGAAGAAGTAAGTTGAATTTCTTTTTTTTTTCAGGTATGCAATAAATATAAGTTTAATAGTATAGATCAACAGGGGAAAAGAAATAAGTGGCAGCCAATATTTGATTTGCATCTTTATCACTTTTTCTAGGGTCCCTCTAACTTGATCTAAACTTACAATTTTCAAGGAAATTCCTATTCCATTCTCATTTTATCATAAATAAATTGAATAGTTTTTCTGTTTGTATGATAAAACAGGAAAGACTGTTACATTTGAATGGAAAAGGCACTCCATTTGTGATCAATGTCACACAAAATCACATTCCCACCAGAAAACACAAACATCATCACAAAACTAAAAATACACAGAAGATCAATACCATTCAATAAATATGCAAGCTACTTCAATCTCCCCCCAAAAGGACCAATACTTCAAAAAACCATAAAGAAAACCCTTGTCCATTTCCAAGTGACCCAAGTAGAAGGGATAGCAAGATGCTATGCCTGCTACTTTACCCCTCCCCTGGCCCTTCACTACTTAGAAAACTGCCTGCTCTCCACAGAAACTGAAAATCACCCTCATTTCTTCTCGGGGGGAGAACAAATTCACTGACACCTTTGAGCAATATCCCATTTCTCAGGAACCCTGGCTCTATACCTAGTTCTGCTTCCAAAGGTTCTTCATGTAGTTCTGGGTAAGGCTTGGGATCTGTTCCATTAAGATGGGCCATATGAACTAGGAGTTTCATCTTGCTGGTTTCAGCGTGGGCCCTTGGACCCCACAGGAACTCATAGTGAGCAGGATCACTGTTAGGAATCTGCCGGTACATCAGATACTCTTCCTGTACTAAATCCTCAGTGATGAATTTCCAGGCTTCCTCAAAATGAATACGCTCAGACTGAGCTAACATGTCCCATCTTTTCACTTTTTCAATTAGGTCCTCCTCACTGATATGGTTGCCTTATAACTTGGCATTTAGGAGCACATTTTGCAGGATGTGAGAAAAAATGTGCATCCTTTGAGGAGCTTGAACCCTCACAGTATTGACTTTGACTGGAAGCCATGAGGACAGCAAGAACTTGTTGAGGATCAGAAGCCTTCAAATCTCCAGTGCTGGAAAATAGCAATTCAGCTGCTCCAAGAATCCAAACCCAGATTTTGAAAAATCACAACTGAGAATTCTCCACTGCACAGTGCAAGGCTAGCGACAGAGGCAGGAATGGGTTATTTTCAGTCTCAACCTGGAATGTGGCCTTCTCTCTTACCCTCAGCCCAGCAAGTTCAATTTCTAAACACAAACCTAAGGGATTTCTGAAAAGCAATGTCCAAAGTATAATGAACATTGTTGTTTCTCCCTTAACATGCATTCCTGATTTTCATTTCCATATCTACTCTTTTTCCACTAGCCCATCTGTTTATGGGAACTTGACATCATCCCAGTCTCTAGGGAAGAAGGTTCATATACAGCAACATAATCCTATCACCTGGACTAGGTTTTAGTTCAGAGTAACATGTGGGCTAAAGAACTAGGCCAAAATACTGGAAAAGTTGTTTTTTGGCAACATCTAGGAAGTAATCTCTCTTTATCGGTCTCATTTTCTTGGCTGTTTCATTTAGATAGGTAGCCTGAAGGTGTCACAGCCACATTGTTACCATGAGTGAAATTGGCCAAAGAATAAAACTGACATCATGCAAGGGAAACCCAAGAAAGAGTCAGAAGCTGAATTCTAGGCTAAATCTTTTAGCCACTGAATCAAATAACTCAGAATCCTGATCTACTATGAGGTCTATAAACCCTTGGTTTTTTAGACTGAATTTTGAGTCGACTTTTGTTACTGTCAACATAATGCATGCCATCTGATACAAGGGGTAAAGAAAGAATTTAATAGGATAGGTTAAATGTTACATCAGTTTAAAGGAGCTAATCAGAGAAACAAAGACTAGGAATGTAACAGGATGAGAATTAGAGACATTAAGATAGAATGTCAATAGAGTAAGGCTAGGAGAAATTATCTGAGTCAAGGGCTGTTTTTGATGGTAGTAAGAAGTAACTAAGGGTACCAATCTGCATCAGAACTTCTGAATATTTACATTGCACATAGATTGGACTTTCAAGATTGGGGTCAAGAAAAGTACCTTAATATTAATCACTTTTGGCTTTAAAAAGTAGATTTTTCTTCAGATGAATGAATTTCACAAAATGGAGAGACAGACTTGTTATTAAAAATATTGGTCATTCCACACTGTATAAGTAGATCCAGACATCACTTTGTACCCATAAATTTGTATATAATTGATTTTTAAATTTAAAATATTAATAAACTATGTATTAAGACTTCTACTTCTGTCCATGAGCATTAACTGCTGTGGGAATTTCCTTTACACAGTAAGTAACAAAAAACAGAACAATTATTTTTAGAGACTGCACAACAAATAGTACAAGAGTATGATCCCTAACAGAAAGGAAACAAATGGGAGATTTCTGATGATACAACTTTTCCTCCTGGAGATAGTTTTTAGGCCACATCTCTGGGGAGAAAAACCAGAGCTGAGCCTGGTGATCATTCTGGATCGAAGTGACAGATCTAAGCCCAGGAAAGTCTAGATAGTTAGAATTTGGAGAAAAAGGAGCTGCATTGAGAACTCCAGAGGTATGCAGAAAGGTCTCTTCAAGTCTTTGCTGAGTGCTAATGTGGGTAGGTATGAAGAAACCCACTGAAGTCAAGGAAAGAAGAATTGGAAAGCAAATCTTGGAGTTCCTAAAATTTGGGAGTAGTTCTTGTTCCTACCAGTCTTAGTGGAGAGAGCTCCTAACCCACACAGCATTGGGCAGAGTCCTCAGAATTGTCATGCCTTAGTATCGTGACTAAATTAGTTCTAGAAAAAAGGCTTCTCTGAATCATCATAATAAACCATAAACGCAAACCTCAAAAGAGTCATCAAGTTACTTAACTGCATTTGAACAAAATCCAACACTCTTTAAAGGTAAACAACAAAATCTAGCACCCTACAAAACTAAATGTTGAAACTAAAAGTCACAATATCTGATAATCTATTGAAAATATGTTGGGTATATTAGTAAGCAAATAAAGGATACTTTATGAAGAGGAAAATCAGTTAATAGAATATCTAGAAATGAAGAAATTAATAGTTAAATCTCACAAATATGCTCAGGGATATAAGGGAAAGCATGAAATGATAAGGAGAAAAAAATGAAGATATAACAAGACCCAAATGGAATTGCTAGGCATGAAAAATAAGTGTCTGATGTAAAAACATACATTAAATAAGCTTTTGCTTAGGTTGTAGAGACCTGAAGAGAATATGGGTCCCATTCTCCTTAACTATGAAGTGCAAATTGGACAGGTTGTAAATTTTAACTTTTCATAGGCACATCAAAGAACTGGAGTCATTCATAAAGCGAGTAGGAGAACTAAACTCAAAAGTGAAAAATCCATCTGAAGAGAAATGAATCACCTGAAGGGTTTTACCTTTGGGAAACCTTGAAAAAAAGAGGATATAGAGGCTGCCAATAAACCCAGTAAGTGGGTGAATAAATAAAAATAAATAAAAAAGCAAGCAAGCAAGCAAGCAGGTAAATATACAATGGCAAAAATTTTCCAGAAAAATTTCATCACTCCAAAAAAAAAAAAGTTCTGTACCACTTAGCCATCTCCTTCCCAGTTCTTCCATCTCCGCCCAGCCTTAGGCAACCACCAAGTTACTTTCTGTTTCTATAGATATATCTATTCTGGATATTACATGGGAATGGAATTGTACAAATATGTAGCAAATTGTGACTGGCTTTTTAACTTACATATGTTCTCAAGGACCATCCTTGTTGTAACATGTATCAGCACTTCCTTTTTATTGTTGAACAATTGTTGTGTGGCTATATCATATTTTTTTAAACCCACTCCTCAGTTGAGAGACATTTAAATTACTTCTAGCTTTTTATTTTTGTGAATAATGTTGAAATGCCAAATTGTTCTTGGGTGGCTGGACTGATTTGTAGTGGAATAAAAACCTCTGAAAGTCTATTTAAAAACAAACCAATTACTACAGACAAATATTGTCAAAATCAATGTTTTCAGAACTTTAGAAATTATCAAAATATTTGCAAAAAATCTGAGAAGGGCTGGGGATTTAGCTCAGTTGTTCTGCTGCCTGCCTTACAAGCGCACGGTCCTGAATTCAATCCCCTGTCCAAAAAAAAAAAATCTGAGAAGACTTCATTAAGGAAAAAAAAGTGTGTATGGGAGGAATGAATCTCAGTACGTCCTGTTCCTTTCATTCTTTCACCAGATCCATTGTAGTCTTGAAAACCAGAAGCTTTGTAATTGCAGTATTTGTGAAAATCAGTAACCTAACAGCCACTGGAGGGGACAGACCATATTCACACTGCCACTTTCCCAGTTCTTGGAAAAAAGTCCTATCCCAGTGAATTGTTAATCTTTGGCCACTTCTGAAGGATTCCTTAAAACACCCCATTCACAGGCCTTGGGGTAAATTTAATTTAAGGGTCATCTTCATAGAAAAAAGCTCTCACCAGTTTTTTTCCCCATTGGTTTAGCATTCCAGCTGCCTGAGGTGATGATACCAGTTGAGACAGACAAGAAGCTTTTACCATTGAATTCCCAGATGTTTCACGCACTGTATATATCCCTGTTTAACTTTTACTTTCGAGGTGAGTGTGTCTCTGAAAGAGTAGAAGTTGAGAGTTAAATTATCAGATACTGAGAGTCTGTGCTTTGGCCCATTAGCAATGTCAGCCTCCTGCCCCACAAAGAGGCACCAGGTCACAGAGGTGTTCCCTACTTCTCTATGGGCAGGGGTACTCTGTAAAAAGGCTTCCATTTGTTTTCCCATTCAACACTCCTAGTCTTTGATTGGAAGAGTGCAGATCTCTAGGCTGCTATGGATTGGGCATTGACCTTTTGGTTGATTTCATCTCATGCTACCATTCCACAAGGATTGTGATGGGCACCCTTAATACAAATTCTTGAGCCCCCAGTGTACTTTGAATGTTGCAAATTTGTCCTCCTACGGTTTCTCCAAACCAACCTTGGAAACACATCACTTGTCATCTTAGGTGGGCCTCCCTTCTTTCTCTCTCTTTCTAGATCCATGTTGCTGAGATTTCACCATACTTCAGGCATATATTAGAGAAGGTAGAAGATAGCCTACTTGGTGTGAGACAGCACACTAAGGATTCATTTTGTTCTTTGTTCTTTAAACCAGTCTTACATATGCACAGCTTAGCCTTCATACTGACTGGAGTCAAGCTTCTGATATATGGAGACTGGTCTCAATAGTCACCCTATTCCTTTCTTCTTGGTTTCTATATCATTACTTTGATCTACCTCTATATGTCTCAAAACTAACTTGCCTGTACTAATTCCCTTCATTTGTCTGTAATCTTTTGAACTTGGTCTCCTGTATGCTCATTGATAACTCTACTTTATATAGGATTCTCCTCTGGTTATTCTTGTTCTACACGGCTTTAACCTTGAATTCATTAACCAGATTTCGGTATTTTGCCAAATCTATGTAGAATCAAGCCACACACACTGCCAACATAGAGATTTGAACTTAGAGCACTCCCTATTTATTCTTTCTCAATAGTTTCATAAGATCTTGATGTTGCATATCAATTAGGAAGAGGTTCCACAC